>NC_086330.1:243361660-243661660 GCF_032445375.1 Bacillus rossius redtenbacheri | reverse complement strand
GCCACCTTGGATGATGAACTTAAACGCAGGAAGTTCATAGTATTTGGCGTTGCGTGACGTAAAATTTTTGTCATATTTGCACAAGCACTGTTTGCACAAAGTAACTTGGGTACAACAAAAGTTTAGATAAAATATAGATATTTGGCAAAAAAAAAAAAATTATCTGTCACGCAAACGAATATTAAAATTTATAGCCAAAATTTCGCAAATTTAATTTAATATTGGGAATAGCTCCAATGAATACCCAAAAAATATAAAATATATAAACATATGAAATAGTTATATGAAGAGAGAAAAAAGAAAGAAAATAGGAAAAATTCTTAAATAGTATATTTGACAAAATACTACATAAATCACAATAAAGAGTCAAGTTTATTACTTAAAAGCTATAAATCATAAACTTACAATTCAGTGGGTTACCTTAAAAAATCTTATTACAAGTTTTACAAACCCCAAAAAATTTTAAGGTCCAAAATTTAATCTAAATTTATATAACTTAGACACGGCTCCCTGATTTTTTTTTCAATGAATCAAGCGTACCTTTCTAGTTTTAAATTTATATAATAATATCCTGCTATAACACTGCCAATGGTCCTAGGAACTTAATAATTCGAAATGGTTCCCCATAGAGATTCTATAATTCCGGAGATTAAAGATCGCCTTATTGCTTTGGGGAAATTGCTTACATAGAACTTATTCTCCTGCAACAATTTCATAAGGTATTCTATTTTTATTATTCTGTTTACTGATTATACTCCTAGTTTGTGCTAATGGACCACCATCTTAATGATCGTAATGTTGAAGGGGGTTCCTTCAGTGCCATCGCACTTGACAGGCAGTTACCAAATTAGCTAGCCCCTGCTCCCACCGACCTGCATGACACATCACAAGTAAGCCTCGTACAAAATCTGTGTGTCCCACCCATGCTCTGCAGATCAAACACATTTATCGGTTCCTAGAAGTGGTACTATTCAAGTTTAAGGATTGCTAAGGGTTACAAAAATAAAATCGTAATTTCGAGGCGTTCATTTTAATTTCTCTTGTTTAAGCATAAGATTCAACTATCAATGCTTCATAATAAAATTTGACAGACACGATAACATTTCTTTACCCTTGATTACAAGCTTGATAACAACAACACTAAAGACCTCGTCACTTTACTACGCATGTAATTATGACTTCAGATCGGTAGCCAGTTTATATGCAATTTTCCTAATAACATAATTTCAAGATCACATGAGTCGCATCACACGAAACGTATCGGCCTTATAATATAATTATGTCAATAACCAATACAAAAAATACAACCATTCTAATTACAAGCTCATGCAAAGACGAGATTAAGCGAACTTTAAATAACGAGCTGCATACAAGATTATGTCCTTAAGCCCAAACTAGCCCAGTATGGTTATACAAAACACGAGACAGCTAGCGCCCCGGGGCAAGTAACCTTATCTATAAGCGGTCTACTATGCATAAAACAATTCATAAAGACCAGAAAAATTAATATCAAGACTCATGCTATTCAGAGCGAGAAGTAACACTTTGTCCACTTAACCAATGACGAGCAAACACCCGCAACATAAACAACATGAAGGGTTTTCGTTCTATAATCCGGAATACCCGCTCATGCTCATGCCCCCTGTAGAAACCAAACCAAATACCCTTCTCTACGATTAGAAGTCAATCCCATTAGTGGCATGCAACCGTCTCGCGTGGCATGGATTCCATTTAACCGTGTGCCCGATTCTCAAAGTAAAATGCTGCAAGTGAAGTCACCACCTAAAACGCCATAGTGTGCAGAGTACAGTTAATGTGCAGAGTACAGTTAATGTGCAAAGTCATAAATTTCGATGCACTACCAAATTAAGGTCATCGAAAAAGTCTTATATCACCTGAAAACGGAACACTTCACCGAACCAAGGTTCGACACATGCCTAACCACATGCGCCGTCGAAGCTTACCAATTCTTAATAAAATGCAAAGGGCAAGGCCACGTCATGCCCAACTAGATAAAACCTAAATTAAAATAAAAAGTAAACGATAAACCCCGATTGCCATAAATAATTTCTAAATGTTGTGCGAAAGTAATTTAAACGAAACCCTAACTCATTAAATTCGCCAATGTACTTACATAGACACGCCTCCATCGGGTTGCAACTGAAAACCTGAGTTCCGTGCTAGCTGGGTAGCTTGTTATACCTTCAGTCACCTGAAAAGAAGAGACCTGGTACTGGCCACTAATCCCGTGTATGGCTATCGTAATTCGGCCCGCAGGGGGAGCTGAATTGTTGCCCCTTGGAAGGGCAGCCCTTCAGGATATTTCTGGCAATGGTTTGTTTGTACAACGACTGGAAGGGCAGCCCATCCAATTTCTGAAAACATGTTTCTTTAAGTGTTTAAATAAACCTGAAAACTTGCTCCTTGGAAGGGCAGCCCATCAGGATTTTTCTGACAGTAGTGTTTTTGAAAGGTTGTCTGAATTGTTGCCTCTTGGATGGGCAGCTCTTCAGGATTTTTCTGACAGTGGTTAGTTTGTAATGCGACTGGAAGGGCAGCCCTTTCAGTATCTTAAAATGTGTCTATTCTCGTAATTTTATAATCCTGAATTGTTGCCTCTTGGAAGGGCAGCCCATCAGGATTTTTCTGACAGTGGTGTTTTTGAAAGTTTGTCTGAATTGTTGCCCCTTGGATGGGAAGCCCTTCAGGATTTTTCTGACAGTGGTTAGTTTAGGTAAGGTTAGGTTAGGTTAGGTTAGGCCAGGTCACTTTACAAACTAACCACTGTCAGAAAAATCCTGAAGGGCTGCCCATCCAAGGGGCAACAATTCAGACAACCTTTCAAAAACACTACTGTCAGAAAAATCCTGAAGGGCTGACCTTCCAAGAGGCAGCAATTTAGACAACCTTTCAAAAACACAATTGTCAGAAAAATCCTGAAGGGCTGCCCTTCCAAGGGGCAACAATTTAGGATTATAAAATTACGAAAATAGACACATTTTAAGATACTGGAAGGGCTGCCCTTCCAGTCGCATTACAAACTAACCACTGTCAGAAAAATCCTAAAGGGCTGCCCAACCAAGGGGCAACAATTCAGACAACCTTTCAAAAACACTACTGTCAGAAAAATCCTGATGGGCTGCCCTTCCAAGGATCAAGTTTTCAGGATTATTTAAACACTTAAAGAAACATGTTTTCAGAAATTGGATGGGCTGTCCTTCCAGTCGCTGTACAAACAAACCATTGCCAGAAAAATCCTGAAGGGCTGCCGTTCCAAGGGGCAGCATTTCAGTCGCCCCGGCGCGCAGACGTGGAAGATTAAGAAGAGCTATCCAGGCAGGAAGACAGGAAATAAAGGTGGGAAAGGGGAGGAAACACCTTTTAGACCGGGTGAAGTTCTATGATTCATCATGCGCAATTCAAAGTCTGACAGTCGACGACCCCGCCATCGGCTTGACCCGTCTGCCTTAAGCGCCCCTCTGGAGGAAGATCGAATAAATATACAGTCCACTGCGGTCTTCTCGCCACCTGGATGCCTCTTCCTCCATCGTCGTCGTCGTCAATGTTCAGTTCATTGTCAACAGTAACACTCCAGCAGGGTGGTGGTTCGAAGCGAAGAGTACAATCTAGAAAGATAATGGTTCGAAGCGAAGAGTATAAGAAGAGCTGAGCCAATGATGGGTAGTCCAGCTCCAAACAGAAGAAAGAGTTTGCCAAGAGCAGCAAAGCTTGGCACAGCATGACACCAGGTTATTCCACCCGCCATCGGCGCATTGGCAGGGAGATGCACATCCAGGGACTGGCTCTGCGCATTCCACAGGTCAAGCACACGTCCATCGCAGATAGGTAGTAGCAAAGGGCAGATCCAGCAGCAGACCAAGATGCCCGAGCCGGCAGCAGGGGCGGAACACCTCATAGCACAGTGTCGAGGTGCCTCTATATGAAGTGTTCTCCAACCGCTGGTGCTCCACCCGACCGAGACACAGGACATGTTACAGTGTACAAGAGGTGGCAAAATGTAGGATGAAACAGGGAACTCGGGAACGAGGCTCATGTACAACATTCAAGAAGGATGAAGGGAGGGGGGTACAAAAAGTTATCAAGCCACCTTATGTTCATTTTAAACACACACTTCACCACCCAAGGTTTCAGTTATGACATGTGACTTTTCCTGTAGACTTTGTTATACTCAGAGTTGATAAATAGTGCTGTATTCCAGCCCAACATTTTTATTTTATTTTGAATGATCCACGGTACTTAACGATAAATTTTCCTCATATATTGTTAGCTGCCGAAGGCACAACAATTCTTTCAGAGCAAAAAATCTCCTGGGTGGTAGGTACGTATGTTCCACGTGGGACCCATCATGCCACTTGGCCACAGATTCCTGTGTCTTTATCAGGTTCTCAACCACCTCGTGGGTGGCCTCATCCTTCGGGATCAAAGTGGAGGGAATTCTTCACTCTTTCAATATGGGATGGGTCAGTTGCCTCCCTATAAAGGGCAAACAGATAGGAAGCCCTGTTGCATCATAAATTGATAAGATCCAAATCCTCGTCCCATTTACAACGGTCATTTTTATATAAAATTTTCAAGCAGGCCTTTAGATAACTATTGAATCTTTCAACCATATTCCTTTTAGGTAAATACGGCGAACTATAGCTATAGATGGGTCTCATGGCCCAAGAAAAACACATATTTCGATAAGCAGTAGATTTAAAATATGGTGAAAATATTAGTCAGCGCCCTAACAATAGTAGGAGTATTCAAATTCTGCAACAGGAGAAAACACACAAATTTACTGAAAATAGTTATTTCTCAGCCTGTATCGTATCAAAGGACCAAATAAGTCAATGTGCCCAGTGTGCACGGGGCTTGGGGTAAGTCGGCTGAATACAATCCCACATTGGCCTGGCTGGGTGGCTTACACTTTTGGCAGTCTTCACAATGGACAACAAATTTTCTTACATCATGCGCCAAAGTAGGCATTGCGAAATGCACCGCGATTTCCTAAGGATTTTGTCAATGCCTAGGTAGCATGCAAAAACATAAGCATGAAAATATTTCAAGACCATGGGCTGCAACGCAACCGGAACTAAAACATTACTGGCACTTCGTGTTTTTCCAGTTGTGCCGCAAACTAGTGTTTTTCTAGACAATCTTATCTTTTTTATTTCTTCACATTTTTGACCAGTATTCAGGGGTCACTTTTAATTTTTTTCATTTTTAATAATCCAATGGGGGCCTTATTATTTAAGCATTAGACAGTTAGTCAGCACAATGGTAGTGCTTCTGCACTATGCGACCGGTAGCACCACGTTAGCAGCGTGTCCGATTTTCCCCATCTGTAATTACGTACGAACTCAAGCGCTCAGCACAAGAGCTGTCTCTTATGTTACATCCGGGCTCCCATTCCCGTCGTGCCAGACACGCAAGGCGCCATGTTTCCGGCCTGCGCAAGCAGCCTCTCTGGCCTTTTCTCCCCCTCCCCATCCGGCTAATCATTTCTCGCCACGATGTCGGCATCTTTTCCCTATCCTTTCTCCGCGCCATAATGTCGCCTGCCATTTCGTCGCCAGCAACCCCCATTCTTAACCCGATGCCAGCTCAAGTCGCACTGCCCTCTACGATACTTGACAGACTGTCCACGAAATAAATAATGGAATCTGGTAGTCTTGGTTTCTGCTACCAGGGTGCACCACCTCTCGGCACCTCCTGTAACTCTAATCTACCCCCACCCTTTTTTCGTGGTAGGTACCTACTGTATGCCGCATTGTGCTGCTCTCCAGCACATTCTCTCTCTGTCGGCCTAAATTGAAACTATTAAGCCTCAACTTTTTCCTGGCTCTAGGCCTGTCTTTAACTACACAAGTCACCTTACCCGTTTAGGAAGTCTCTCGGTAACCTCATGGAAGGTCGGATCCACGTTTCTTATATGTAGAAATTTTTTATTTTTGCCTTGGAA
Organism: Bacillus rossius redtenbacheri; assembly: GCF_032445375.1. Classification (NCBI taxonomy): domain Eukaryota; kingdom Metazoa; phylum Arthropoda; class Insecta; order Phasmatodea; family Bacillidae; genus Bacillus; species Bacillus rossius. Next base: position 243,655,695 of record NC_086330.1, on the reverse strand, counting down.
GTCTTTCTGAAGAGTAGATAATATGTAGTTCCGAAATTAAAAAATTGGAACTAATTTCCTTTTTTTTTTAATTTCATGTCAAAATGTAGTGTTTTAAAGTTACTTTATGTGGTCTTTCACGTTGTTGCCTATGACACAGTGCTTTCTCATCCTACCTGGAATGTAGCTTCTGAATTTTCCCCACAAAATAACTGTATTTTTATTCTCGGAGCAAAATTGTTCTACTCATTTTCCACGTCTGTTTATTCGTTAATTTTATTGTTTGTTTTTTTTTACATCTACTTGGGTTGGATTTTGGCAGTGGGGTTTTCCCGGTATGGGGTACGTCAGCACCTTTTCGCCTCAACTTTTTTTTCCCCCTTCTGGGCTGCCTTTCCCTTGTCTCCTTCGCAGACTCCTGAGATACGTGCCTTCGCTACTGGGCGCGGTTGGCTGTCCGCTGCTTTAAGGTTCCTTTTGAGGACGCTCTCACATCGGCCGGTGCGATGCAGCTAAGTCCCAAAGAAATGTGATTTTCGTATGATCTTTACGAACATTTTAAAATCATACCCGTACTCTCTTACTTACAAAAATTATAGGCTAAGGACATTAAGCAAGTAATTTATTTCGTCCATTTTAATATTTAATTTTTATGGTAACTGGCCTGATTTGATAGTTAATAAGTACCAAAATACATTATTATTTTTTATTAAATATTTTAACTAGCTACAATATGATTGTTATCCCTCAAAGTAACTCGCATAAAACAAATGTTTTAAAACGTAACTTGTTAAAAGGTAACAGACATATCATAAGATACCTGGTTGTTATTTGCTATTAGTTGATTTCGCCGTCCAGTTTTACGATCCACAAGTTGCTGCCCTGATTAACAGTAGGTAACTGTACATTTTACTTTGTTTTATTACCTTTACCTCTGAGGTATTCTAGATAATTTATAGTTTTATTTATAGATTATAACTAGCACGAATTTCCTGCAATTTTTTAATAATAATACAAATTAATATCTATGTTTGGAAGTAGTGGTCAAAACTGTTAGCATTTATCGTGGTTTTATTGGTGTATTTGCGATACAATAATGGTCTAATTGATCTTTATATTCCAATTACATTTAATAGTTTATATTTATACTGTCTGTTAACTGAGGCAATTATTATTATCTGCTAAAGTTGGTCAGTGCGAAATTAAGTATTTTTATAGAGCTCTTATAAAACATTGTTGCTTATTTGTATTTGATAACTTATCATTTTGGCGGCTTAAAATCTATAGTGGTTTAGATTATTTTTGTAAGCTGCGTGCCTGTCAGTATTTTCCTTTAAACTCGTCTTAAAGTCTTTTTTTTCTTTGAGTATACACTTACCGCTACCTAGGGCCTCTAAGTGGCAGTATGGTTACTCTTAGACCACTTTAGTGCTCTGAAACTAATAACTTCTCCACTGTAATTATCTCAAGGATCCACGGTGTCCTGTTTTGATTGTTAATAAATGTTTTTCCTGACCTAGTCGTCACACTTCGCAGGACTCTTTTTAATAACAGTTTAATGGGCATAATGTCATAATTTTTTTGGACCACACTAATGCTCCCATGCGTGTGCGCGCCTAGTCATTGGTCAGTCCTACCCATCTCTCCCCACTCCTCCCTAACCCTTTACAAGAGTCTATGTCAGAGGCAGCTGGTGACCACAGGCTTGCCAACCATCCGAGTTTTATAGCGTCACGACTTCCCACCCCCTTTCCGCTGCTGCCCATGTAGACCGGCTGCGTCATGTCACGTGCCCTTCCTTGCGATTATCTCAGCGTGGCACAGCAATTTTTTTAGGCTCCAGCGCTACCAACTTACTGCACATCTCTCTCCGCCCGTGATTTTTGTTGCGTGGTAACATCTCTATTGTTTTGTAAACACAAGTGCCCGTTGCACGTGTATTATTGTACCGATGCACTCCAACATACTTTGAATTTTTATTAGAATAGCTTAAAATAGTAACTATAACTGCATATCACATGTAAACTGCCTAAGTCTAAAGCCTAGTCGAATATTTATTATTTAATTTTTACACGTACCTACTATACTTTAAAACATTATTGGCATGTATGTTAACACGCGTTATGCCGTCAGCATGACACAGTTTTCCTTTTTGAGCCTTACTCCTGAGTTCCCTCAGAAAATGTTGCCTAGAAACAGACAAGGTACGTGTTTCTTTTACTGACAGTAAACTCATGGCTTCTCTTGAAAGCACTATATCATGGCTATTCCAGAAGTAGTTAAAGAGTTTTTCTTGTGTGTTTACTTGTATTTACTGTCTCCTTTCGGGCACTGTTGTCGTGGTTTTGTTTTCGTTCTCCCTTCCTTCCAACCATCAGCTTGGAGCTGTATTCAGCGCCTACGCGTCAGGGCCGCCAACCTTGTGGGACCTCCATCCCCTGTCGGCTCCGCCCGTGTGGTCTGTCCACATGCCTCGTGTTTGTAAACAAGCATGTATGCATTCGAATTTGCCTCTTACATTTGTTTCGCATCGTACTCTGTGTTATTATTAAAGTGAAAACTTCTTTAGCCGCGTTGAGCGAGATTTTTGGTAGGGGCAAAACTTATTGGTTTGCGTCACCGACATACTCGTGACGTGTTGCGCCAGACTGGCGACGCGCAGCGGCCTGTCTACATGCATACGCATATATATACTGATACATTGTATATACTCGACTGTATCATGTGCGTGCTGGACTCTTTTTGGATGGGTAAAATCTTGTGAGTTCTCGTCACCGACATGCTTTAGGCAGTAAGTGAAGTTAAATTGACCATGTGAAAAGTTTAATTTTTGTATACTGTGCATTGCAGTGAACACATGACCTAGGTCTGACATCACTGGTAAGTCATAGCTAGGTAATCAATTTTTACAAAATTTTTAGATAAGAATGACATCTGTTGTGACTTAAAAAATGACGTAAGGATAAATGATATCATCCTAACATCATATTGGTATTTATAGAAATCGAGGTACAGAGAGCTGAGAAAATCGGTATGAAATCTTCCGAAGCCTTCGTGATAAAATAGAAATCAAGAATTTAAATTTGCTTAGTTGAAAAATAATAGTTTCCAATAATCTTCCGAAAAGTAAAACAATAAAATAAAAAAAAAGAGTATATATTTTATAGCTAACAAGAGAGTCCAACTTTTATATAATTGCCCACTGCGTACATAATAATTTTACGTGTGATCGTGACCTTTTATCCATTCTCCCTTAAATATTCTACAGAATGCATTGTCATTTGTAGAGGCGTGGTTTACGACTAGCTTATATAATCTTACTAAAATGCCTGGAAGTAAATCGGTTGCGTGGCGTTGCGGATAGTGCACAAGACTGGCGAACACTAGGTTCGGATCCCGAGTTTTGTGGTTTTTCGGTTATTATTTTTTTGTATTTGAGCCCCATTGAATTATTTTATTATATAAATATTTATAATTAAAAAATAAGTATGATTTCATAAATAATCATCATAAAAACAATACTCGAGTCCATTATTAAGTTATTTACTAATATTTTGTTTTATTAATATAAATAAATAAAGGAACGGAGTGGGATATGAACCTGAATCGCTAGGCATATTTACATATTATTATTATTATTATTATTCGACGCCTGGTTCAATCGATAAAATTGAGGAAAATTACTATGTCATCGGTATGTAAAATCCTCTAAAGGGAGATCATAATGATGTCATACTAACATCATCATTATGTCATTAATGTTACGTCGCTATCTGATGTAAATAAGTTCAAAATAATTATTCACTATACTTAATTTAAAAATTCAAAACTTGAACACAGTTATTCCAGTGTTAAATTTTCACTTCTGTCGGCAGTCCCCATGACTGTTGATTTTTTTTTAATCACCTGCATTAATGTTTAATTGCAAAAAATTATAGATTGAATATTTTGAAACCACTCAAAATATTGAAAGATAAAATACTTTTTTCCATGCCCATGAAAGCTATTAGCAGCATTTTATCCATTCTGCACACTCTGTCATTAATAATTTAATCCACTGTTTTTGCAATTACAGCATTTAAAAAAGGTTAATCATATTTTAAGATTTATGTTAACAATGTTTACAATTAATTTTTCCTTAAAGATTTTTGTGGTTAGTCAGTACCTACTCAATCATACATTCAGAATATCCTAATTTTATTTATGATACAATACAATAGTACTCCAGTCGATTTGCTTCGTTTATAATTATTGTAAACAAGATCATGTCTTATTTGTGTCACAAAACACATTCAAAATAATGTGTCTAGCTTTTATTTTATTATTATCGTGATCATAGAAAGTAGTTTAATTACTCCTGCCTTCGTCAGAAAGGTTTTCTAAATTAAATTGTCCATGTGTAGGCCGAATTTCCCTCACATTTCCTAAGCAAGCATTGAAAGGATATTTTTTGGCCATTAAGTCCACTTATTTGAATGAACACATTTAACGAAAAGGACGTACATTTGGACGAAAATTCAACTCGGTAAAACACGATCTCATCAGAATTACTGTCTCATCAATTTGATATGATACTACAGTCTTGTCTACGCACTTTTAACGAAAAGAACGTACATGTGCATACATTCAAATCAGTAGGATGCGATCGTCAATTTACGATAGGGTATAATGCCTCCAACAGTCATTGACTCCATCAGTCATTGGCTCCATCAGTCATTGTCTCCATCAGTCATTGGCTCCATCAGACATTGTCTCCATCAGTCATTGGCTCCAATAGTTATTGGCTTCATCAGTCATTGGCTCCAACAGTCTTTTTGGCTCCAACAGTCATTGACTCCATCAGTCATTGGCTCCATCAGTCATTGTCTCCATCAGTCATTGACTCCATCAGACATTGTCTCCATCAGTCATTGGCTCCAATAGTTATTGGCTTCATCAGTCATTGGCTCCAACAGTCTTTTGGCTCCAACAGTCATTGACTTCATCAGTCTTTAGACTCCAAAAGTCATTGGCTCGATAATTCTAGGCTCTAACAATCTTTGGCTCCATCAGTTATTGGCTCCAAAACGTCTTAGGCATAGCTGCTATTTGGCTACTTTACTAGGTGACTACGATGCTACGACACTAAAGGACTACAAGACTACTAGGCTACAAGACTACTAGGCTACAAGTCTACGAGGCTACAAGTCTACAAGTCTACATGACTATGAGACTACTTGGCTCTAACTGTCTTAAACCCCATTCAGCTGCGAATTAATTTATCTCATGCAAAAGGAAAATGTTGTAAGTAATTCTTGCCAATAGATGTCGTCACATGTTGCATGCAGGTAAATATTATTTATTTATTTTATGTGGGTTCGGGATGCACACTAACGATCGCAAAAGAAGGAAGGCTTCGCTAGACACCAAGGAGAAGGAAGTTCGTCTTGCATGCTAATCTTCTCAGCTGTCTCAAAGCATATTATTGGACTGAGTATTGGTATTTTTGTTTGAATTACACCTGATAAAAATATTTTTATTGCTGATTTGGTGACAGAAATTCGCAATTTAAATGTAACTCATAAATAAAATTGCATGCCTCATTAAGTAAAAAAATTTAAATGCAGAAATTGATTCCTCAGAAATAACCAGAAGCATGTGGAGAAACCTTAGTAATGACCAGAAGGACTTTAAGAAACCACAGGAATAATCAGGAGCACAAGGAGAAAACCATACAAATATTGTCAGAAACAATCAGGAGCACACGGAGAAAACCATTAAAATATTGTCAGAAATAATCAGGAGCACACTGAGAAAATTAAAGCAAGTTTTCCTTAATATAAGTAAATAACAGATAAAAATTAATGAAAATAATAAAAAAAATAAAACATGAATGATAAATTACAAAACATTCTGTCAGATTGGGAACTTCTCCATTGTTGAGCGAGGATAGAGTTCTAGTACAAGCCAGAATAATGGTAAGTTGTGCACTTTCTGTAACGCAAAACTGATATCGCACCGTGGAAATTACTCGATAGAGCCAGGATACAGCTTACAATTTCTTTTATTTTGATTATTATTTAAAAATAATAATATATATTTTTACTGTGCGTACCAAAAATCGAGAACTGTGATTTGTTAAGGTTAACCACCCTCTGCTACCATATGTACCCTCCCCCTCGTGTTCTCTTAGGTACTTAAGCAAATGAAAAAAAATGAAAATGGGCTAGGCAAGAAACGACTAAGTTAAACTACTAATCCAGAGGCAAACACATAACATTTTATTATTAACACACACATCAGGGGAGGTATGGATAGTAATAAGTATAACCAACAAATAAACACACTAAGTTCGCTGTTTACCGAGTCGCTATTTTATTTTAGATACAATTTGTTTTGGTTTTGAGTTTTGGTAGTCACAGGCAGACAATCATGAGTTACATGATAACATTTACATATTTCAATTGAAATAATAATAAAACATTATCTTAGGATTTAATAATAGGCTAATGGATGAAGCAAAACAAAATTTGAAATTAATTTACAAAACTAAATTGATTATTATAATATATAAAAGAGGCTACTTTTACATTATTGAACAAGTGTAAATTTTGGGTTTTTTTGCATACTTTTGCATTTTTGGCTGAGTGTTCGATGTGGAAAAAGTCCAGAACTGCTGACTGATTAACTTATGCACTATGGATAAAAATTTACATTTTATAGTAGTCTTATCTCACTGCTGGCACTGTGGAAATGTAGTTTAGGGCCATCTAGCTGAAATGACAGCACCCACGTGGCAATTTTTTCTCGATCATATGATCCTCTTTTTTAATTGTAGATTTGACTCTAGTATTATTGTAAATGGTTCTTGATTTGACTAGCGTATTATTCCATACGGTGCATGTATATAAGCGAGTCCTAGACAGCAGGTCGCTCAGTTTGTTACTGACGTCGGCGGTGTAAGGATCGCCTAGTTTGTTTCTTCTGGTGCATAAGTCGTGTCAATTAGCTGTTCTTGAGACCTCGATGGCATCTTTACCGTCTTTAACGTCGAACTCGATGGAGGTTGTACCATCGACTACGGGAACCTTGACAACAGCTACGACGGAGAAGGTGCAGATCCAGTTGGCAACGTCGACGTCAACACTGGAGGAGACTTCAACAGTCGAGATACCACCAGCAGAAGAGACTTTAATGTCGGTAGTGCTGGCTGTACAGGAAACCTCGCCGAATGCTGTTTCGCCCTCGATGGAGACTTCAATGGATGGTGAATCGACAACAATTAACGAACATCGATGTCGTTACTGCGACAAGATTTTCTCAAACAGCAGCAATGCTCGTCGACACGAAAAGAGAGAATGTGCTAAGAATCCTCCTCGCAACATGTTTGGTTGTGAGAAGTGTCATAAGCAGTTTTCCAGAAAAGATAATATGAAAACGCACTTGAAGACATGTAAAGGCGCTGCTGTGCGGCAGAAAGTAAAGGTTTCTATACAAAAACGATGTATTGATGTTCATAAGAGTATGCCTGGAAATTGTACTACTGTTGCAACGCCAGTATCTGGAACAGGTCTGAAAGGCTCGACTTCATCACCATGGTATCCTTGCAGCTACTGTGATACGTCGTTCGCATTTTCCCATGATGCACGAATGCATGAGAGGAGTAAATGCAAGGAGAATCCTTCTCGCATGAAGTTTCGATGTGATGAGTGCCTTAAATGGTTTACTCGAATTGACAGTTTGCGACATCATGCGAAAAAATGTAAAGGTGAAGTCTGTGCGCCTACTGCTGAAATACCTGTAGAAAGTTCGACTCCTTGGTTTAGATTGGTGACTCGTGAGCGTACAAGCAAAAAAAGCGTTGTGCAGCAACCGATTGCTATGACGTCTGAACATGAAAATAAACCTGAGACTGTGTTCGGTGCATTACAAGTAAACGATAATGGCTTCTACTTGGCGCAGTCTGCATTTCGTGGAACGTTGAAAGACTACTATTATCCAAGTACGTTAAGCGAGTCGAAGGACATTTGTAATTTTCTTGATGATATCAGACAGGACATAATCAATCAGCTTACTGATGACGTAGCAACAAACGGACCTTTGAAATATAACTTGTGGTTGGACTGTATATATGGAAAGCCGTATCCGTTCGATGATAAAGTGAATAAGTGTGCATTCAAGACATCGGCTGCAGTAATTTACAGTTCTAACGATGTCAAGCAAACTGTTAAAAACGGTATCCAGAAACTCTGTCAAGAAGAGGAGGACTATGTCTGTAAAGGTTCTGGTTGGACTCTGTCTAGTATAAACCGATTGGAGCTAAGAATTAGTCATTTCACGCCTATGCGGACCTAAATTTTTGTAGTAAAATAGAAATTATGTAATGAAATTTATTTTGTAAAAGAACTTGTGGTGTTTTATTTTTGAACCTGTCATTGTTTAGGTATTTTTACTTAAAAATTAGGATTATTTGTATCGTCCAGGGATCGAACCAAGTCTCGAATCAATCATTACTTTAATAAGTGAATTTTTTTATGAATTTTTGATTCTTCCCGAATTTTTAGCATTGAAATTACGGATTTTCAAGATGGCTGTAGAAACGAAAAGTGCAACGGTGTTTTTTTTTTTTAATTTATTATTTAATTCGGTTGATTAAATTTTTTGATGATTTTTAAAATTTTTCCCGAATTTCGGTCTAAATAATTACGTAATTTCAAGATGGCGGGCAAATGACAAGATGGCGGGTGTCACAGTAATAATAAATGATTACTGCACTCTAGCGGGTACGAGTTAAACTAACATGGTGTCAGCGCACTCTAGCAGACGATAACATGATGATGGCTTCCAGCAGACGAGGACAAGATGGCGGACGTGACGTCATACTGCCGGATGATTTATATGCTATTAACAAAGTGGTGGGGGCCAGTCTGCCTGCACCCACCACGGGGGAAGGATCCGTCGCCATTTTTATTTTTTTTGCACTTGTCGGGTTCTAACTGAGGACTCCGAGCTCCATGTCGATAATGTATGTTTTTTGATAATTTTTTTATTAAAATTTTATAAATTTAAATTTTTTTTTATTAAAATCTGATAGTAAATAAAGATTGTAAAGATGGCGGCCGTAACGGAAATTGCAACGGTGATGTCATAATTAAAAATGGCGGTCATGGTATCCTTATTCCTAGAAATGGCTTACCGGAGGCTGTAGACATGGATGCTTAAGCCGTTTTTAGGAATTTGGGTTCTTTCTAGGGCAAAACGACTTTTGAGGATTTTCGAAATCATAATTTTTGAATTGTGGAATTTTTTGAGATTTGTTCGCGGAATTTTTTTCCACATAAATGGAAATTATGGCGGATTTGGAGGAATTTTGGGCAATTTTTGCCCAATTTTGGGCGATTTTGACACGTTTTGAGGATCAAATTCAAGGTCAAGGTCAAAGGTCAAGGTCACAACCATCCAAGATGGCCGCCGTGACGTCAGAATCCAATATGGCTGACTAGCACCAAGTACCACCGCCTGGAGCCTGCGCTCGGCGCCCCCAAACTATACTACTACCACAATTATCAGCGAAATGTAAAACCAAAATATGTACTTTACACCAGGCACTGCTTTTACTAGATCATCTGACAGTCTGACAGTTTGAGTAAATCTGTTCTCAATTCGTTGGTAGTGATATTATTCAACATGTTTCATTAGTGTTGGGCTGAGAATTGATGTAACAGCTCCTTATGTTCTCCTGTAGTATGGTGGCTAGATGGTTAAGGTCCTACTCAAGGGAGTTCCTATAGTGTTCATGTTCTTGTGTGTCTACAGGAAGAGGTGTATATGCGTCAGTCAAAACGTCAGTTGCAGACAGCGCTGCAGCAGGAACTGGACTGCACCAGGCAACAGGCCAAGGAGAAAGAACAGCTTGTTCAAGCATTGGAGCAACGGTTACTCCTGTCAGAGCAGGTGACTTTTCACTATTAAATAACTGTAACTAGTCCCGGACAAATCGGAATTTTTAAAAATTCTGTTTGAATTTGCAATATATCTTTTGTTTTGCAATGTGTTTCTACAGCTAGCACAGAGCAGATCTTGTTTTAAATGTATAACACTTCATCATTCGGTATGTGGCATTTGGTAGATGTAATTTCGTAAAAAATAAAAAGGAAGTCGCTGAATGTAAATGTGGCACAAAGATGGTGGACTCAGTAGTAGCTACATAAACCCACATATATATATATATATATATATATATATATATATATATAGTCAATTTCGAAAAAAATTGGGTTCAAACCAAAGGTATTGCTCTGCCAAACGAAACTTTATGATTGTTAACTAATCTGGAATATTTGTATAATTATTGCGTTTTGAAGTTTTTAAGGTTTTAAGGTCACATGTTAGTAGTATGGGAATAGGGCTACTAACACTGATGATGGTGCGAGGCGTGAGGTGGGGTCAATGACCGACCGCCCTGATATAACGGCAGCAATCTTGTATGACCTTAACCATCAAAATTCCTCAAAAATGAATCAAAATTCCTAGAAATTTTCCTATTTTAAAGGGAAAAATTCCAGTTTTGAGAGAAAATTTTCCGTTTTAATTCCAGAAAAATTCTAAAATTTGGAATTCGGAATGCCTCAAAAGACTTTTGCCTTTGAAAGAACCCAAATTCCTAAAAACGGCTTAAGACTCCTAAAATTAAGCCGCCCTAAGCCACCTAGGTCACGACCTATACCATGACCATAAAATCTTTAATTTTGACCAAACAATAAAAAAAAATGGAAATTTATAAAAAATGCTTACATCACTCCCCTCAACTTGGATTATATATTCGTTTCAATTTTCGTTATGCCCGCCATCTTGAAAATCCGTAATTTTTAAGCTATAAGATCGGGAAAATTTTTGTAACTTATAAAAAAATTAATTAATACAATTTAGATAAAAAAAACTCCTGATATTGAATAAAGACATCACCGTTGCACTTTTCGCTACGGTCACAATCTTAAATTCTATAAAGGTGGCAGTTTTCATTATGTCCGCCATCTTGAAAATCCATAATTTTCATCCTATTTTTAATACGAAAAGTTTTAAAATTCATAAAAAAATTACAATTTAAATTTTAATACATTTGTTTTTATTTAAAAATTGCAACACGACATGGAGTCATCGGTTCGAACCCGACAAGGGCAAAATAAAAATTGCGACAGATCTTTCCTCCACAGAAGTCACCCGACAGACTGACCTCCCACCACTAATGCCAAGGTAGATCGTACGCCGAACAGTATGACATCATGTCCACCATCGTGGATCCGACATTTTGTTTTCGTCTATCAGAGTGCTTTGGCACTGCCGTCATGTTAGTTTAAATTGTACCCACTAGAGTGCCGGAATCAATTATTGCCAGACGTCCGCCATCATGTCAGCCATCTTGACCTAAATAATTGAAATTCGTAATTATTTCGCTAGAAATTCGGGAATTTTTTTTTATCAAAAATAGCTTGTTAAAATAATGATTGATTCGATCGATATCCGTCCTTTGTTCAATCCTTGAGCACTACAAAAAAGTTGATTTAATTAAAAACCAGAAAAGTAACAGAAATAAAACAAAATTACAAATAAAAATGCATTATGTAATTTCTACAAGATCAAAAAACAAGCAGCTTTCTACTGTTTCTAGAATTTGGCAATCTTCTTAGGGAACGTATCAAGTCCTTTGCTTGCCTTGACATATGTTTTAAGGCCAGATCTACATGTCAGTCGATTAACCAGGCACGTTCAATCAGTGGCCAGGCACATCCAAGCGGTGGCCAGCCACATCCAGTTGGTCGTCTAGAAACGTCAGATAGGTTGGACAGACACATCAGTCGGTTGGTCAGGTTAACACGACCAGTTTCTGGCAAGGTACGCCTAGTCGGTGGCCAGGAATGTCTATTCAGCAGTCAGACATGTATTTAGCAGAAAAACACATTCACTTTGTTTGGCTAGAAAAGTCCAGTTGATGGTTCGGCACTTCCACTTCCTATATTTATCACGCTTGGCATATCTTTTAATGAATTATGAGTTAAATTTCATGTCCAAAGGCCGAGATTCATGTTAGGTATTTGTAATGTGATAACACATGAATTTGTATTTTCATATTCATTATTGTGGCGATCTCAACGACCTAGAGTAATATATACTGCTTATCGCTCTGCTTTCAACTCCATTTACTGCTATCGACGGCAGACTTGGGAACTATAATCCGAGCAAGAGAGATAGAGAGTTGTTTTGACAATTTGTTGGGCAAAAATAAGCTGTAAAAGCATTGGTTCTTATGGGAGAAAGCTGTAAGGTGCTAAAAAAATTCTCAAAAAATGTAGGTTTTTCGCAGTTTCGCAGTTTGTGCAGATAATGCATAAAGATGGAACGAGTGAAAAATAATGTTACACGGTCACTGACGTCATGCACCATCCATTGACGTAAGACATGCCACGCATGCCTGGCCGGATTAAAAGGGTTATCACTACATTCCCCCCCTCCCCATCACTACCTCCTCAATTACCGCGCGGTGCCCTGCCTCGCGCGAGCGGCCGATGCCCTTCTCGACGCTTCGGGCGTCGGGTCGGCATGGGATGACGTGACTCGTCATCCCGGGCCGTCGCGTGAGCTAACAGTGCCCTTCTCGATGTACAGGATGACGCGACTGTCCCCAGCTTCGCTCGTCACTTCTAGAAGGGCGCCAGGGTCTATATAAGCCTGGACGCCGGCCTCCACGGGAGTGACTCGGTGAAGGGAAGTGCGCCGGAGTGTGACGAGAGAAGTGATGATCAGATATTAATCAATAAATAATAATTGAAGGAAACACAACAGAGGTTGGAAACTACATTTAGGAGATTGATATCCACCTGACATGGCGGAGGAACACATGGACACTTGACAACCATGCGGGTGGCTGTCGACACATTGACCTCGCGGCCGTTTTCTTCGCTGCACTACGTTGCACCAGACTGCCCCGGGGTGCGTATGTGGCACTTAAAACGCTACAGGGCAGGCATCAATGGAGCATAACGGCCTGTGCGACAGAGGAGTATCGACTGTTGGCGTCAAAGATACTTACCTAACGTACACAATCATTTCACTTTGCAGCCGCTTCCGACCCCGAGGAGCCAAAGGGACTACAAACCATGTGCGCTTATAAGAGAACAAGTAGAAAACACTAAGACAGACTAGAGACGCGGCTCCGTTTCACTACGGAGGTTTGGAGTAGAAGTTGTGTCTATGCTTACAAAACATAACAAAGAATCAAGTCTCAAGGTGACTGGCAAGCCAAATTTAATATCTTAATTTCTTTTCCCTAGTTTCTTACACAACAAGTTACAATATTTATAAGGCTCAAAGGCAATAATTTAATGTCAACACAGAATGACTTTAATCGCTGTGTACACAGTTAGAATACCTAAATAATAATTGAGATTAACATACTCAGAAAAACTGTTACGTAGGCAGTCAGCCAGAGCAATACAATTAAATACAAGTAAAACAATACAAATACAAGTAATCACAAATATAAGTTACAATTTAAGGCCAAACCCTTGTATCGTTATGTAAACGAGCTCCGAAAAGCGAGCTTAATCAGCATGCCTCGACATGGCATGACATGGCACAATAAAACAAGCCCCGAATATGATTCTGCTATGCAACAAGCACAAATGTTAAGAGGGGGCTGGCTTACACACGACTAAAATCAGTTGCTAACATAATCTCTAAACGCGACCCTGGCACAAAACTCGTAAGAAACTTACGCATCCCCACAATAACGTAACTCCTGAAACATTAATTCTCCCAAGCGCCAACAAAACTCAATTCAAAAGGCAACGTACAGCCAGTAAGCTCACGCCAATTACAATCGAAGCCGAATCGAACGTCACTCTGAGAACACCCGTGGGTACCCAAGGCAAGGCCTCCTCAAAAACCCTACATAGCATGATCAGAAAACTTAAGAGGCAATTTTACTAGACCAGCAAAGGTTCAATTTGCGCAGCATGTAAGCTTGACAACATAATTAGCTAAGCCCCTACAGAAATGAAAATTTAAAGGCTATACAGCTACGCGAACCCAAGTCTGCCAAATGACACAATCTCCAGAAAATCTGATTACAATGGACTGACATAACTTACGCTTCACTACGGCACGGTCGACTTCTGCAGATCCTTATATAGACGAGCCAAAAACAAGTGCGCATGCGCAGAACGGAAGGGTGGGGAACCTGCGCTCGGCGCTAAATAATGTGGGGGGGGGGGGGGGAGAGAGGAATGGGGAGGGGTTCTACCAAGTGATGGAAGGGAGGGTAAGGATGGCGTGCGTTTACAAGACGGCGGAAACGTCCGCTTCAACTTAAATTATAACATAAATACACTGAATACACTATTCTCCAAATTTACTTGAAATTTAATAAAGATGTTCAAGTTTCTTGCAAAAATAAAATCATCAAGTACACATTTAAATTTTCTAGGGTATGTGATGTTTTGCAAAAAAAAAAAAAAAAAATGGAAAATGGTATTTTTGAGTAGGCTTCTTCTTTCCCTATAAACCAAAACAGTATATTATTTTAAACATCTAGCTTAAAATAGTCAACGATCAGTAATCATCTTGAAATGATATCACAATGACATTTGATATTATCATCAAATTGAAAATGAGAAACTCAATAATGCAGTGTTAATTTTTATACTTAAAAATTTCTGAAGATAATGAGTGAACTCCTCGGCGTGGGAAGTGCAACGGCGTGCGACTAAAGTTCGGCGAAGGAGGTCCACGAGGAGTGCTGCGGCAAGAGCTGTGCGAGGGGTGCGGTCCAGCGAGGTGGGCGGTGTGTAAGGACTTGAGATACTGAGTGCGAGTAATTGATTAGTAGGCATTTTAAGTAAGATTATTTATTAGTGTTGTAAATATTAGCAGTCAATAAAACTGTGCAATAAAAAATAATAATAATTGGGCTATCACTATACGAACCCAGTTCTTCCCACTCAACGATTATTAAAATCGCAACAGTATGTATATTTTAAATAAAAATATGATTGGCATCACACAAGGCTCCACCTCTTGATAATATTATTTATAATAATAACCAAGTGTCGTCCTAAATATATATTTTTTAATCTATCTTGAAAGTAGTGGCTCACCACCTCCCCTAACCCCGCGCTAAAGAATATACGTGCCTAGCCACAGACTGGAGGTGTCTAGCCAAGAACTCCTGTCTGTTTCCGGCCATAGACTGAATGCGCCTGACCACTAACTGGTCGTGTTAGCCTGACCTCAATCTGGAAGTGCCTAACCACCAACTGGACGTGTCAGACCAACAACATAAATATGTTTGTACGCTAAATGCATGCATGACCACAAATTATACATGCTTAGCCACCGACTGGACGCGCCTTGTCACCTACTGGTTGTGCCTGAACGTCAAATACGCGCCTGGCCACGGACTGAATGTGCCTAACCACTGACTGGATGTGCCTGGCTACTGAATAGACATGCCTGGTTAATAAACTGTTATACATAACTGACATGAAAACATATGTCAAGGCATGCAAAGGATTCGCTTCGCCTTCTAACATTACTGTATAAATCGAGAAACGCTAGTAATTTAATTGTTTTTATTTGTAGAATTTATGTAATAAATTTTGTTTGTAAAAGAACTTACGGTGTTTTATTTTTGAAACTTGACATTTTTTATTTAAATTATTGATCAATTATCGGACCAAGACGATCGAATTAATCATTATATTAATGAGTGATTTTTTTGATGAATTTTGGAATTTTTCCCGAATTCCTAGAATAAATACAAATTTACAATATGTTGGTCATAACGGCTTATCGGAGGCAGTTTGGCAAGGAAACTAAGCTGCTTTTAGGACTTTCCATGATATTTATTGAAATCATTCTTTTTAGATAAAATTAATTTTTTTGCTCCACCCCGGGATGTAACCAAGGACAGGAACTGATTGAATCAACCAGTATATTAATTGCGGATTTTTAAAATGAATTTTGGAATTTTTCGGAATTTCAAGCTGAATAATTACACATTTCCAAGTTGGTGCCAAAGTTTCAAGATGGTGTGTGACTCAGTAATAATAAATTAATATTGCACTCTAGCGGACAAAAATTAAATTATTTGGTGGTAGCCACTCTAGCAGACAAAAACAAGATGGTGGTCTCCAGCAGACGAGAACAAGATGGCGGACATGAAAACATACTAGCTGGCGATATATACCTTGGCATTAGTTGTGGGAGGTCAGTCGGTCAGTGGCTTCTGTGGAGGAAGTATCTGTCGCCATTTTTTTTACCTCACCGGGTTCCTACCTATGATGTGAGTGAGTTTAAATAATATTTTATTAAAATTTGATTCATTAATTATTTTTATAAATTTTTAATTGTATCCTAATTTCTAACATAATAATTACAGATTTTCAAGATGGTAGTCGCAATGAAAAGTGCAAAGATCTAGAATCCAAGATGATGTCTGCAATGAAATGTGCCACGTTTATGTCATACATGTCTAAGATGACGGACGTAACGAAAAGTGCAACATTTCTAGAATCCAAGATGGTAACCGTAGCAAAATTCGCAATGGTGATTTAAAATATTGTTATTATAATTTTATTAATTAAATTTCTTATGATTTTTAAAAAGTTTACCGATTTTCTAGCATAATAATTACAGATTTTCAAGATGGCGGACATGATGTCATACTGGCTGTCGATATATACCTTGGCATTAGCGGTAGTAGGTCAATTTTCCGTCAGCTTCCATTCAGGAAGGATATGTTGGCCTTTTTTGTATTTATTCTCACGCTGGGTTCGTACCAAGGACTCCATGACATATGTGTGTTTTTAAATATTATTTTTATTAAAAGTCGGAAAATAAATAAAGATTTTCAGGATGGCGGACTAAACATAAATTGCAACGGATATGTCATAATCCATTATGTCGTCAGAGTCTTATCGGAGGCTGTAGATATGGATTCTTAAGCATCAATATGGACATTTCAAGCCGTTTGCATTTTGAAGGAGTAAAACGGGAAAATTTCTCTCAAAACGGGAATTTTTCCCGCGAAAACGGGAAATTTGGAGGACCTGTTGTTTTGTGTCATTTTGAGTCATTTTGAGTCATTTTTGAGTCCAAAATGGCCGCCGTGATGTCACAAATCCAGGATGGCGGTTCAACTCCGGCTCCACAATCCTGAACCCTGGCGCCGGAGTGACTATTCTACACTACTTTGTATATATGGTGAATCACATTATTACTGTAAAAAAGAAAATGTACTTTTCGATAACTGAACACGATTTGTCGTAAATCGCCTTTTTTAAACACTACCACGAATTCACCACCTCGCGACCACATAATTTGTCAGAACATTTACAACACAACCTCCAATTAAGCTTAAACTACAAATTTGAATAAAATTTATAAATTTCAGTTATAATAGCTCTTTGCTCTTAAACTTGTCATGTAAAAGGCCAAGATTACATTGTTAGTTTGTAAATCAAACATCTGAAAAATGTTACTGTATCATATTAATTACCTACCCATGTTGTATAATTTTTTCCTGTTAAGAAACTTTTGGATTTTCAGCAACATAAACAACAATAACTCCTAACAGAAAAAAAGCCTTGATACTACCTTTGGTAATTCTGAAGGAATCCTTTTTTCTGAAGTAAAAAAATGAAGTTTTGATATCGTGAGAACAGTTGTTTGGAATAGGTTATCTACATTAATATAATTTAAAATAGTAGGGATGTTGAATGAGTATAATTAGCTAAATTAAAAATACCATAAGTAATGTGGATCAATAGTTGGTTAGGTATGTTACATTAAATAAATGTAAATCATTTAAATTGTTGCATAGGCATTACCAATTAAAAAAGTTGTAACATTAACCTAATCAAAAATCTTCACTGCATTATAATGTTCTTAATGTAGCAAACCTAACAAAACCAATCATTTACACAATTACAAAGTACTTTTAATACACTAATCCAACATAACCAACAGTTCCCACAAATTGACAGTATTAATATGGCTGACATAACCTAATCTACCATGCGAATGATTTCAGAGTAATTTATTTAATGTACCTAACCTAACCACTTGTTAAAATGGTAAAATATTTAAGGGTTTTTAATGCCCCCTTAGAGAATGATTGGAAAAACACATTAGAATTTTAAAAAAATATATATTTTATTCAGAAAAAAGGCTGTTCTTCAAAATTAACGAATCTTTATGCAGAAAAATCCACTAGATGTAATTAAAAAATATAAATCAAAGAAAGGCAATTTGCGTAAACCAAAAATTAATGGTAAATACTATCTTTACTTGTGACTTATCGAAACACATACATCTGGAGAAATGCACTGGTTTTTACAATCGTTTATGAAACATGTCCTAAGAGGTACAGAACTCAATGTGTTTTTTTTTTTTTTTTTTGTGGTGAGATTCACGAGTAAACCTATTATATGTGGTAATTCTTCCATATCAAGCATTATCTATTGATCCTGATCTCATGATCCTGTAGGTATACATTGATCCTATGGTACAGTATTCTTGCTGTTTTAATGTAGTACCTACATCGAAAGGTACTGAATACAAAAAAAAAACTTGAATATCGCAATACATACAAATTGTGTCAGATCTTGAGGAAATTTTTTCTTTCGTATTCAGCTTACGATCATAATTCATTGTTATAGCACAATTTTTTGTTATTTCTAAAATCTTTCAATCTACTAAATTAAAAGATGGACAATTGATACATAATTGTCCTTTTTTTCCTATATAACATTTTTTTTTAAATATTTGTTAGTGTAATACTAGGATTTAGGTAGATATTTAAAAATGTCGTGACAGTGTTAACGATCTTATCAACCGTGTTTATTTCTGTAAATTTCTTAAAGACGTTTCCAAGTATTCAAAACAGTTCATCTTGCCACTATTAAATTGTTGTAAATACTTCAATGTGAGTAAAATAGCTTCCATTCCCGATTGTAAACCCATTGGGCAGTATCTCTAATTATGTCAAAATTTGGGAATTGAATGTTTATTTGCTGACAGTTTAGTGTACTTCAGTATTCTACCAAGGACCTGTTGATTGTAACCATGATAAGGTAGTTCTGACCAGACGCCTTCACAGAACTCCTTTTTGGAAAGGGGGAAAAAAGAAGGGGTAGAAAATCTTTGCCCACTGTTTTGCTTTCAATTTCTTTCTTTCTGTTGGTGTAAATAATAGATTTTAATAGATCTCTTCTCTGAATTTACCCCCCCCCCCCCCTCTGTTTCTGACATTCACAATTCACAAACTACACAAGCTACTAAGTAGTTGTATTAGTGCTGATGTCTAATCCACCGCCTCGTGGATTGTTGTTGAGTGATTGCGGTATGGGATCCGGCCAGGAACGTACTAGGAACCTCCCGTAAAATCACTCCCATTAAAAAAAAAAAATTGCGCTTGTGCCCGGCGCCAATCAGTGATTACATGCACTGATACACGAGACTATCTCAATGGGGATATTGGACTCGTGGCCGGAGGAAGCGGTACGTCAGCAGAGTCGACTTCTTGTGCCCTTACTGGCCGTCTGACGCCACACACACAGTAATTAGTCACTACGGGAATGTTCAGAAAGTACGGAAATAAACGATGGAGTACACTAGCGGGGTTTATTTTACAACCCACTCTCGTACATGGTGCTGCCCCAGTAGCTGACCTGTCCGGTGCATGAGAGAAGCTCGTTGAGTTGCTGGCGATGGCTCCACGTGTCCCGGCGCGTGCGTCCCTCTCGGAGGGCTGAGTTCTACTGCTGAGGCTGCGGGCTGCTCGCAGCTGCCCGGACCGGCTCAGACTTGTTGCTTAATCAGGCAATACCGCAGCAGGGTAAGCTGCAACTGTACTGTCATCATAGCCATTGCGGGCCTCGAGGTCCGAATGCCAGATCCGGGCATCGAACCGCGGGCCCGCGTAGAGTTCCAGGCCGCGGATTGCCGCCCACTACCTCTAGTTGTGAGAATAGATATTAGGTTTTAATGGTGATGTAGATAACGGATGTTTGGTGGCCCTGAGGTGTTGTGAGTTGGGTGGTTTGACGGGGTTGCAGTAGGGACTCGAACCCGTGCTGTGTTATTTCAGGAGCACGGTGGGAGAATGTAGTGTGATTTGGGTTCGTGGGTTCGAATCCCAGTGGAGAAAGTTTCAGCGGGCTGCATGCCCTGCGCTCTTAATTTCGGGTGTATGGGTTGTTAGCTGGCTATGGTTTCTGTTCGTATTGGGCGAACGAACAGTTGGATAAGTTATAGGATGGTGTATGTTGGTGGTGACTGTGATTTTTGTGGAACTTGTTCGGAATGAATGGTAGACCTGAGTGAGATGTTGTATGAGTACACTCCTCGAGGCGACAGTCCAGCCCCAGACGGTCCCCAGAGAGCTCTCTTCCTTCGGAGGCCGCCACTGGAACTCCTGGCTCACCTCGAGAGGCTTATTAGCCATGTGTTGTTTATGCACATGGACTAATCGCGCGATCTCGCCCGCTGGTCCACACAGTCGCGCGGTCGGGTTCTCGTCAGGCGGGAGAGAGTCTGCACCCCTGTCCGTCCTCCCCCTGCTCTCGTTGCTTGGTTTGCAGGGTCCTGGGTTCTCACCGGTGACCCCAGCTGCTCCCTCCTTCCGGCTGTCTGCTTTGTACCCTGGAGGATTTCCCGCACCTGTGAGCACTCCCGGGTGCAGGCGGCTGACAGTACAGCCGCGGCGCACTAAGCGCAGCGCCTGCCTGCGCCGACTGCTGGTTTGGGCATTTCTCGACCGTGCAGCCTCTACGTGGACCTGGGTCGAGGCCCTAGTGGGTGCACACTGTTGTTCCCGGGGTGCTGGGTCATCCCCCAGTGGCACGCTGTTTTTGCCCTGAGGTGGAGCATGCTGTTGGTCGGTGGTGTTACTACCCACTTTCCCCTCTAAAGCGTGAGTGCGGGGTTGAGTCTGATGTCTGGGGTGTTTCTTTCGACTCCCGCCGTGGGTCCCGCCGACCGGGATCCGCGCGCGGCCAGCAGACCAGGCCGGCCACAGCTCTCTCTGCGATTTGTTCAGGGTGTTGCGAGCCGAGGGCGTTTGTAGCTAACGACCTCCTCCGGATCGTAGCTGCCCAGTTCGCGAATTAGGGCGTTTCCGTGTGCCCCAGTAGTGTCATAGAACTTGATGTTGCGTGAGGAGATGATTTGTGAAATGAGATGCATGTTGGTGAGCCTGTGAAGAGTTGTAATACGAGTATACCTGTCCATGCCTGTCATCAATCGTAGGGCCTGGTTCTGCGCTACCTGTAACCTTTGTATTGTTCGACGGGCTGCGTAACCCCACACCTCAACTGCATACAACATCGCGGGCAGAACAACTGCTTTGTATATGCGGAGCTTGGTTCTGTCTGACAGCACTCGCCCCTTGAACAGCGGGTAGAGTGCCCCTACTCTCTTTTTGCATTCAGCCACTCTATTGACTATGTGGTGCTGCCATGTCAGGCGGGAATCAAGATTTAAGCCTAGATATTTCGCTGTTGCGGCAAAAGGAATGGGCGTTTCGAAAAGTTCTAGGGGCAGTGGGGGCTCCGGCCTGCGGCGAGTGAAGATGATGGCTGCCGACTTATCGGCATTGGCTTTGATCCGCCAACGCTCCAACCACCACTCGAAGGTTTGAAGGTACCCCTGTAGTCGCTCCTGCACCTGCTCGATGTTTTTGCCTGTGGTCCACAGCGCAGTGTCGTCCGCGAAGAGCTGGACGCGCACATCCGGCGCTGTGGGGATGTCGGCTACATACAAACAGTACAGAAATGGGCTGAGGCGTGCCCCCTGCGGCACTCCGCTTATGATAGGCCGTGGCCGAGACAGCTTACCCTCCACCTTGACTCGGAATGTCCGGCCGGCCAGAAAGCTAGACACGAGGAGAATGTAGCGGGGTGGAAAATGGAGGTTGATGAGTTTGAAAATGAGTCCCTCATGCCATACTTTGTCAAATGCCTTTTCCACGTCCAGAAACACTGCCATCATATGCTCCCGGGCGTTGAAGGCACCTGTGGCCGACTCGACTATCCGCGTCAGAGGGTGTGTCGTGGAGTGTGCCTCCCGGAAGCCATACTGGTAATCCGGGAGCACCCCGAGGGCAATGGCATGCGCTGACAGACGACTCAATATCACTTTCTCAGCCAGCTTACTGAGCGAGCTCAGCAAGCTAATTGGTCGGCGGTTCTGTGGGAAAATCGAATTTTTACCTGGTTTTGGCAGGGTAATTACATGAGCCTCTTTCCACGCTTGCGGAAAGACCCCAGTACGCAGAATCGCAGTCAGTACTCGGGCCAAGAATTCTATCGCACAGGGCGGCATGTTCTTAAGCATTAGGTTAGAGACTCGATCTGCTCCTGGGGCCCGTTGCGCTGGGAGGTCACGAATTACCCGCCTAACTTCGGCGTCTGTCACATGCTCTAAGGGTTCGAGTTCCGGCGCGACTATCCCACGGAGATGGCGGTGCACGGTGTGCTCCACCTCGTCCGTGAAGTCGTCATCCTGCGGGACCTCGTTTGGCTCAAACTGGCGTTCAAGTGTTTCCGCTATAGCCTCTGCCTTGTCTTTGGCTGTGTATGCCATGCCATGCACACCGTGGATTGCCGGGATGGCACGCCGTACCTTGGCGCCGCGCAGTGTGCTAGTCAGTTTCCACATTCGTGAGTCAGTCCGCTCTGCCTCCTGGACATGTAATTCCCACTGTTTGATCTTGAGCCGCTGTGTTATACGTCTCAGCCTGGTTTTGAGTCTGTTGTATTCAGTTTTTGCGGCCGGTGCACGGGTGCGCTGGTATTCGTGCCGTGCCGCGTTCTTGGTGGCTATCAAGTAGTCAATATCAGGGTACTCTGCTCGCTGTACTTCGCGCCGGGTGAGGCGTGTGGTCGCGTCCCGTGCTGCTGTGTGCAATGTGGTTGTGAAACACCCTACAGCCGTATCAACGTCGTCAGTGGTCACAAGTTCTGTGTCTGGAAACAATGTTTCTTCTAGTGTGTCTGTGTATTCTGTCCAGTTTGTCACAGAGTATTTTATTTCTGCCCTGGGCTGTGCATCTGCACAGAGTTGCATTTCACACAGCACAGGGTTGTGGTCAGAGTCCAGCTTGTTCAATGAAGTCAGTGTGAAGTGGTGGCGTGGGTCGTTTGTAACAACAATGTCCAAAACATCCCCCGGTCCACCTGTATAAGGAAAGTGCGTTGGGAGCTCCGGGGCACGAACCAGGTACGTTTTGTCCGCCGCGTATGTCGCCAGTCTCCTACCAGCTGGGTTAGTGACTCGCGAGTGCCAGTCAGAGTGCTTTGCGTTTAAGTCACCTGCCATGAAAAAGTAAGGGCAGTGACCTGCGACCATGTCAAGATCGTCTTCATAAAAGCGCTTACTCGGGGACCTATAGACCGCAGCCACTAGTAAGTCTCCCGCCCGTGTTGGTAACACAACCGCGAGGCTCTCCAGTGTTTGTAGGTTAGTAAAAGTAACGGGATAATGTTGGAGACCGTGCTTGATGAGCACGGCCGTGCCGCGACCTGAGTCGTCTCTGTAGATAGTGTAGCCAGGGACGCTCAGTCGCTGAGTGGAGGAGTAGGTAGTCTCGTTTATCAAGGCGATTGATATGCCATAAGTTATGAGCATTTGACTGAACTCGGTGGTCTGTCGTCTCAGTCCATTCGCGTTCCAATACAGGATGTTGAAGGTCTCGTCAGTCTCGTCCGTCGTGTCCGCCATGAGAGTTACGATAGGTATTCTGACATGGTGTGTAAGAATGCCATCTTTCGCAGGACTGGGTCAGAGACAGAGCGCAAGCGTATCAGATGGGGAGTGAATATTGCCAGAATTCTGGGGAGGTCCATTTCCTGTAAGAAGGAGAACAGCTCTCCCAGGGAAGCTGAGCCTTTGTCTTTGTCGGTTGTCGTATTTTTCAGCTGCGGGTGCTCCACACACATTGAGGAATCGTTGGTGCCTTGAAGTGCGGCAGATGGAGTAGTATTGGTTGCCGTGGCTGGGCGTGTGTATTGTTGTGCCGGCGAAGGAGGTTGTTTGTCCTGCACTACCTGCACTGCTGAGCGAGGCTCTAATGGTGTCGAGGGAGGCGGCAATTCCGGCCACATGCGCTCCCTCTGCCCGGGAATGGTTGGCGTGGGGGGGGCGGGCTTATGATGACTTGCTGGAGTTAGTGTTGAAGTGCTGGGGGCAGCATGCTCGTGGCCGACCTTGGCCAATCGTCCTGCCCCTCCCCCCGCCCCTGAGAGCACCATAGTCCGCTTTACAGCAAGTTCAGGGGCCTGTTTCTGTAATTGTGCTTGCGGCTTCACCCCCAATGTGCCCTGGCGAGGGGCAAGGGGCCTCGGGGCCGACTGTTGCTGTGTCCCCGCACCCCCCATCGCCGGCCCTGTCCTTTCGGTGGAACCCTCTCCTCGCGCGCGCGCTCCTTGCTCCGTGGGCTGTGGGACCTGGGTTAGAGTCCCACCCGTGGCCTCTCGCAGGAGCCGCAGGTACTCCGGGCACTGCTTGTAGTTGGCCGTGTGCGGCCCCCCGCACAGGCAGCACGTCGGTGGCGTGGCGGCATCTTTCACACAATCCTTGGTGAGATGTTCCTTACCGCATTTCACACAGCGAGGCGGATGGTTACAATTATTACGTGTGTGCTTGTATTCCTGGCACCGATGGCACTGGGCTATCACCGGTGTCCTGGGGCGGTAGGGCACTATGGTGCAACGTGTGTTGCCAATGTGCGTCCAGGAGAACATGTGATCCACAGGTGTGCCTGGTGCCAGTGATACTATAAACACCGCTGTGCTCTGCAGCGTGCGCCTGCCTGAACCCTGTTCCTCTCGCGCCTGATGGATCTGCTCGCATCCAGTGGCGGGTACTTTCTTGTCCACAAAGGCGCGGAGCAAGTCAGCGCACGGCATGGAGGGTGGGACATCTCGGACGCACACCTTGATGGGCTTGTCTCGGTCGGTGGAGTACCAGTGAGCCGCGATGTTCCGCTCTCTCACTAGGTCGCGGATTTTTGCATGATCCGCGACGTCTGTGAATTTTAGGCGCAATATTTTGCCCTTGGTGTATCCGATCAAGAAGTCGGCGCGGCACAGCTCTTTGCAAGCTCTTTCGAGCTGCAGGTAAAGGTTTGCGTCCTTTACCACGATCTCGTGCCACTTTCTGGATCGGGTGGTGCGCCTAGGGGCAGCCGTGGTAAGCTGCTGTGGTTGGGGTGTAGCCTGCTGGTTAGCAGCATCGGCTTCTAGTTTGGTTCGCTTGCGGCCCCTCCTTGTGACTAGGATGAACTCGCCCTCAGGGTCTGCCTGGGACGAGCCAGCCTGCCGCTGCTTGGTGCCAGGGGGAGGCATGTTACCGAGCCCTGACCCACTGGGAGGGTCAGTAGGCAGGGTTGCATTGTCTGCTGTAGGCCCTGCGGCAGTTTGGGACTGATTTACGACCCCCTCAGCGAGGCTCGCTGGAGAGGCGGGTTTGACAGAGTGGGAAGCTATTCCGCTCGCTGTAGTGGCCGTCTGCTCCACTTGGCTAGCATGGTCGGAGGACTTGGAGCCCGTGCTCGGCAGTGACGTGGAGAGAGCCCCTCCGAGGAGCGATTGCTCAACCTCGCACTGCGACAGGGCAGGTGTTGGACATGAACCTGGGACTTGCGGTGAGGAGTCGCTTAGGGACTTCTCACCCATAGTCTCGTTGTTGGAAGATGCGCTCTGATCGTCTGGCGCACTCTCAGTGGCCAGCGGCCGAGTATGGTTCACTAGTACCCGCATTCCTCCAGGTACCTGGGACAGGTAACATAGAGTGCGGGGAAAAGCGCGCGCGTGGGCCGCAGCTGCGGGCACGCAGACTTACTCACTTACTCTCTCACTTGTCTTCTTTGTTCTGTGTTCTCTGGGTGTAGAAGAGGGGAGGGGGAGATGGCTTGCCAACTCAACCCCGCCTCCTGTCGTCTTCCTCGAACGAAGAGCTCAACAAAAACGCGACCTGCTCGCCCGAGTGCCAGCCTGAGACCAGCTGCCCGGACCATTCCCGCGCGGATTCCGCGCGCCAAAACAGAAAGACCGGACAGGCCAACTTATTTGGCGTACCTAATTGCACAATGAACAATTTTGAGCAGACAAAATCGGCGAAGCTTTCCCCCGTCTTGCATCGATAGCGCCCTCTCGCATCTATCGATATATCGTTGCGGCCGCGGCGCGGGCCGGTCGGCGCACTGTAGTACTGCACAAGTCGACAACACAGCAATGGGCAGTAATGGCCTAAGTGACCTGAGGGAGCCCCAACAGGTGTCATCAGTGCATATTAAAATGAAACTTTTACCGAAAAAAAGTAACTGTTCATCTTACAACTTCAATTTATATATATATATATATATATATATATATATATATATATATGTGTGTGTGTGTGTGTGTGTGTGTGTGTGTGTGTGTGTGTGTGTATAGCTTATGCTTAGGTGTTCAAATTTTTAACAGCTGTTAACTTACAGTTATGTATAGCAAAATAAAGTTTACTACACGTTTGCATAAGTAAATAACCTCGCGACCATCCAACACTAGCACTTGTCACAGCATTCATAATAAATTTCCATAATTTTCAACACACATACAAGTATTTCAATAAAGCGTAACTGCGAATATAAAGCCAAAATCAATCATTGATGTTTTGATTAGCCTACTATTGGCTTATCAATTTTGTAATTCGTAAAGAGCTGCAATACATTCGCAGATTCTTAAATTAAACAAACATTTAAAAAATAACATAACAAGGACTCCTGAAAAAAAAAAGAAAACATATTTTCCAATATTTTGTAAGTAAAATATATTTTTTTAAGCATAACTACAGCTGTAATTGCGAAAAAAATTTCAAGAAGACCATTGCCACGCGATCCTCTTTTCGTGCGACTGTATGCCACATTTTCTTATTGTTTTTAACTGACCCTGAGCAAAAGTGTCACATGACCCAAATAATCAACCACTTCAAAACATCATCAATTCATTTATCCCGTTAACTTTCTACAATTGACATTAATAAAAGGGCAGCCTCTTTTATGTTGGCAACGATAGCTATCAAAAAATTGTTTTGTCCACCAAACTGTACAACTTCATCATCAATATGGCCGCGGGCGATGGTTCAATTGGAATCGTAAATGACCTCCCACTAGTAGTCTATATATATTATTTATTTTTATTATTTATTATTATTATTATTTGAGTGCCTACCAATAGTCAAAGCCTTTAACAGGTGGGCACTTAACAAATATTACATAAAAAATAACAATAACATACACAAAACACAATAATAACACAACAAAAACATAAACACATGACAAAAGACACTTAAAAAAATATAATAACTAAATTTGTCAATTTTAAATTAATTTTTTATCAATGAAATAACAATAAAACATTATTTACATCAGAAGTTATCTTAACTGCAAGAAAATTAAGAATTCAAAATATCTTTCATTGAGATTTTTGCCCTTTTGAAAGGGTCTAAATCTTTGAAAATATCATTATAATTATCAGTACACCGTTTTGATAGCTCATTTTTTATGTGATACGTTCGAAAATATTGCATTGTTCTATGATTGAATGAAGGAACCCGAAGACAAATTTTGTTTAATATTTCAGTGCTGTGGTAAACATTTATTAAACAATTTATCACAAAAACAGTATCAGAAATTTTCCTTCTAAGCTGCAGTGTATGCGTGTTCAGGGTTTCAAGGGTTAAGTCGTAGTAAAAATTCTCTGAATTATAATCAATTAAATGTTTGTTAAAAATGTATCCAAACAATTTATTTTGTATATTTTCAAGTCTATTTGAGTCAGTGGTAGCTATAGAGTTCCAGATGACAGAGCCATACTCTTATCGCGATCTTACTAAGGTAAAATAAAGACTAATTACAGAATCAAGAGAGCTAGCCAAATAAGTTAAATATTTGATAAGCCGTATTATTTTGTTTGCACTTGCAATTAAATTATCCACGTGGTGATGAAAGTAAAATTTAGAATCTAAGAGAATACCTAGATCACGCATATACAATAGGTTCTCTGTATCATGTTGTTTATTACATAGTTAAATTTTTCTGTATATGTTTTCCTAGAATATGATATTATTTTAATCTTCTTTACATTTAATTTCATTCCGTTAGTTTGACACCACTTAGTTACATTATTTATATCTTCTTGCAACAATATACAATCACTTGGGGTTCTAATGGTACTATATATTTTTAGATCATCCGCATAGAGCAGAGCTCTGTAATGCTGAATAAAATTAACTATGTCGTTTATAAAAATTACAAATAAGTAAGGTGATAAGGTTCCACCCTAAGGCACTCCTGACAGTGAATTAAAAGATGAAGATAAAGTGCTACAAATACGAACAACAAAGGATCTTTCATTTAGATAGTTACAGAACCAATTAGTGTAGGAGGTATTCAAACCAAAACTAATTAATTTATCTACAATTAGAGAGTGCTTGCATGTATCAAATGTTTACTTAATTCGAAATATACATATAGCATCCACTTGTTTGCGGGATAAAATTTCGCCGTACGTAGCTTTAATTAACAAACGCAAATAAATTTGTGATCGTAGTTTTACCAGGTACAAAACCGTGTTGACTATTCGCTATTAAATGGGATGTATGAAAAGAAATATGTTTATGTATAATTTTTTCAAAAACTTTAGAAAAGCCACATAAGAGTTATATTGGTCTATAGTTAGTAACTAATTGTCTATCACCTTTTTTTAATACTGGGACAAAAATAGCTTGTTTCCATAATTTTGGATAGATTCCAGAAGTCAGACTTTTATTGAAAATGTGAGCTAAAATAGGTGCTAATATCTCCTTGCAGCATATATATATATATATATATATATATATATATATATATAACGATGGGTGATCTCATCATTTTATTTTGAGAATTCAAGAGTACCATATTGTTAAACAGAATTATAGTTAGATTAAAAAGTAAACTGAGAAATATTTCAAATGTTTTTCCTTAAAAAAATATATATATTTTTTGTTTATTTGTCACGCTTGACATTGTTTTAAAAATTCTACATTAAATTTCGTGTCTTATTTTCGTATTATAAGTTTAATTACAACATGAGACTACATAAATTTGTTCATTACCGAGGTTAGATGTTTACACGTCACTGGCGAGTACTGAAAGACTTGTCCAACTATTTATTTTAATTTAGACTCCCGCTGTCTAGAGATCCTTCAAAAACGATATTTGTAGTCGATATATATAAGTATTGAATTTTTATAACGTAAATACCGAAGAAAAGAATACAATTTATAATCATAGGTTTAAGCCTTTCATGTTGGTGACACAGATAGCAATGAAAATGGCACAAAAATTCTACAGGAATATTCAGGAAGTTACAGCTACAGGTGGACAAACAGGACTCCCTGCACAATGATGTCATGAGGTTGTATTGATACTACAGTACTTCAGGGATGTGGAGATGGTGCTAGAGTAAGAAGTGTCAGACAAGAAGGAGGATATGGTGAAGTTGACTGACATGTACAACAAACAGCTGCAGGACGAGTGTCAACAGGTGGTTATGAAAAATCTCCCTAGTAGTATATATTGGGGGCTCCTGACATAGTCATTAGTATAGTGCTGGTGGCGGTGTCTGCAAACTTGAAATCTGATGTTATAATGGCCATCATGGATGACCTTGACCTTGATTTAGGACCCAGAACATGACCACAGCTGCTATTTTGGGACTGCCGTAATATAAATCAAGTGCCTCACTCCCCGTAAGTTGCACTTTTCGTTATAGTCGCCATGTTAGATTCATAATGTTTCGATTTTCGTTATGGCTCCCATTTTGAATTCTAATGACACGTTCGCCATCTTGGATCCGATATCACAGTCACATTTTTTGATTCTAACGTCATACCCGAAATCTTGTTGTTGTAGTGTGCTGGAGGCCGTCATCCTGGATGACATAACGATCGCATCTTTTTTTATTTTTGTGTTCAGCTTAAGGCCGCAATCTTGGATACCACCATCTTTGTTTCTGCTGTATGTTCCTATAGAGTGCCAGCATCACTCTTTCTCAGAAATGTATGGTCGATGTACCTTTACCTGATAATGTTATGGTGGTCCTTATCGGTATATTTAATTTAATTTTTTATACAAAATTCATAGAACACTGTGATTCAAACCATGAAAACTTGGACTTCTAGGTTCGGAAACATACACCTTTGACCGCACGGCCATCGAGGCATTTATAAAACTGAGAATTAAATAATGTATATAAAAAAATAACACACATGCGGTCTTGTAATTTGTTTTAATTTGAAGGAATAATACCATTATCTGCTAGAGAGCAATGTGGCTATTTTTATTTTTACACGATATCATGTGTGCTAGTTAACCCAAGTAGTACCTATATAAATGATCCTCCGGCACCAGGCATCAAGGCCTTGAACCAGTGGCGTCAACCAACAAATTGGATTGTGATGTCACAGCGGCCATCTTGTACTCAGCCGAGTACTGCAGCATTCCTAGGATAAAGCTGGCAGCAGAGGAGTCAGACAAGCATGATCAGGTGGTTCAGCTGACTGAGTACGTATAACAGCTGCAGGAAGAGTGCTATGGCTGGAAAAGCTTTTCTGAACAGACTGCAGCATGATATCATGAAGTCTGTCTGGGTGCAACAGCATTGCAGGGAAACTGAAGCGGTGCTGGCGGCAGAGGTGGCAGACAAGCAGGAGCAGGTGGTGCAGCTGATGGAGTGGGTACGACAGCTGCAGGAAGAGTATCAGCAGGCTGACAATCAGTTGTCTCTGCAGAATAATATCATCGGAACGCTGATCTACAAGGCGGAGTTTTACAAGTCCAAGGCGAGTCTCTATTTGTGGTTCATCATTAATATGACATTGATAATATGCTGTAAATAAACTGAAAAATGTATAAATCATAATCTTTATAAACATATATTTCCCATTCAAATGACTTAATTATGCTCTTGGAATTATATGAAGTAAGTAGCAATTAGCAACTACTACGATTTTTGACTGTTAATAGGAAAATAGTAGTTTTTGGAATTATTTCTAAAAAATATTCCCCTTAAAAATTTTGTGAAGTCCATGTTCAACTTTTCTAAATCAAAAATTGCTCATTGTATTTAAAATTAATACATTTTTGGTTTTAACCTAATTCAAATACATAGTGTTTCACTTGTGAACTTGCATATTTTACTTACCTTTGTTGCGTACTTGACTGAGTGGTTATAACTTTTGCTTCTTCAATCCAAATTAAGCTGACGACAGTTCGTAAACATATTTTTTTCCCAAAAAAATATTTAATATTAATTATTAATAATATTTAACATAAATTATTAATTTTTACACTTCATTAGTACCACTTAAATTAGCAGCACTCTATGTTTCAAAATTTTTGGATGTATTTTATGGTATTTATGAATGAAAATTTTTCAATAATTATTTTTTATTCAATTTATTGTACCAGTATAATATAAAGGAAAATATTTTATTCATTTTTTTAATTACAAAAATATATTTTATCGAATATAATTTTAAAACATAATTTTTTTCCAAAATGGCATTGTATCTTTTACTCGAAATATGCGGTAAGTAGACAGATTGATTTACTTGAATATGTGAATACTTTCATACTTAACTTATACTTCATACAACTCTGTGTGTGATGTCACTTCCAACGACGTATATACTTCAGGCAATTTTGAACACGGATATCGCACACTTCTTATCAAGAGAGGTGGGAGGAGCTCTACCATTCTCTAGGTCTAGCCTGGTATAGGTTGTGCAAATTTTAGGTAACTTATGGCACTTGTAATTTACCTCTATCAATATTGCAATTTTGTTTGGGAATTTAAATTTTTATGCAGTTCAATTTTCTTATTTCAAGCCTTCCGACCAGACATTTCTATTCTTTCTTTATCCCTCGCTAATCATTGGTACATTTGTTTCTCGTTTCGTCAGTGTGCTCAGTAGTATAGCTAGGCCAATACTGTAGCAGGAGTAGGAGTGAGGTGCTGGTGTCATGTCACCTCAGACCCCATGGCGGCCATCTTGGATGAAGACTTTTAACCTTGGCCTTGGCCACAGTGCCATCTAGAATTTTACGTCACGACGGCCATCTTGGAAGACTTTGACCTTTGACTTTGAGCCTGGACCTTGACCTTAAACTTTGACATTGACCTTGACATTTGACTTCAGTCGACAGCTTAAAATAACCATCTTGACATCGAGCGACCCAATCACCGAACATTGCAATTTTCATTATGTTTGTCATCTTGAATGTCCGCCATCTTGGATCTGATATCACAGCCACTTTTTTTTTAGATTCTGTGGTCATGTCCATCATCCAGTTTTCGCCTGATGGAGGCCACTACATGATGGTCACTATGAGGCTACGACCACCATTTTGTTTTTTTTATTTTCTGCTGGAGATCCCCATATTGGATTCCATCATCTTTGTTTTTGTTGTTTGTTCCTAGATAGGGCCAGAATCGTTCTGTTACATGTACATAAGGTCGTATTTCCATTACCTATCAGAGGTGTTATGGTCTTCATATACACATTAAAATAATTTTTTATACAAAACACATTAGAAGCATTTTGATTTGAACCATCACAGCTCTGACCTTTGGCTTGGAAAACATATGCCATTGAGATAATTACCATACCAAGAGTTAAATAAGGTGTATTAAAATAAACACACATATAGTGAATTTTATATTTATTATTTGAAGAAATAATAAATTGCATCGCATGTACGGGACGGAGTCACCATATAATTTTTTTTTAATACATACTACCAGGAGTGCTAATTAACACATATCATCTGCTAGAGAGCGCTGCCACCATCTTGTTTTCAGTAATCGATGCAGGAGCGCTAGTGGCGCGTAGTACACATTCCATCTGATAGAGTTTGTTGCCGCCATATTAGATTAATTGTTAGCCGCTAGAGTGCAGTATTATTTATTAATAGTCAACTGTCATGGTATCCGCCATCTTCTCTGTCATATTACCCACCATATTGAAATTCTGTAAATTTTAAGCTAGAAATTCTGAAAAAAATTCCAAAATTCATTAAAAATGACTGATAAAATAATAATGTATTCAATAGATTCTTGTCCTCGGTTCTAATCCCGGTGGATGGAATAAAGGTCATTTAAGGTAAAAAATATTTATTCAATAAAATGTTATGAAAAATCCTAAAAAGCAGCTTAGGTTCTTAGTCTACCAGCATTTAGTAAGCCGAAGATGACATATTGATCACCTCTTAAATTCGTAATAATTAACCTAGAAATTCGAGGAAAAAAATTCTAAAATAATCCAAAAATTTATATTAATGTAGGATTGACTCGATTGATTTCTGTCCTTTGATTGATTCTCGTACAGTAATAAGAGTAAATAGGGCAAAATAAATTTTAAATTATTTTACCAATACCTTTCAAGGAGTTTATTAATCATTCTCTATACGAAAAACGACTCTATACAAGATACCTGTCCTACGAAATAAATACGTTGTCATGGTGCATACTATAGAAGTCTGATTTTACGGTTATTGGAATACGTTTCATCCAGGTATTGTACAATGTTAGGCGTATAGAGCAAACTTCTCTGTAGCAAGAGGTTTTTTAGATGATACTCGACGAACATTTTAAATGGGTCATTCCCAATGTCATAGGTTTAGACCAGGCATCTCTGAACCACGTGAGCAATCATGTCCTTAGTATAGACTTAATGATCCACAATAAAGGAAATGGAAGCATGTTGGAAGCACATAAAAAAGGAAGCACAATCGGAAGCACACTAAAAAAAGGAAGCACAAAAAAGAAAGCACAATCGGAAGCACATTAGAACAGAGGAAGCACATTTGAAAGCACCACCAACGAAAGTAATCACATTTTGAAGCACAATCAAAAATGGAAGTACATTTGGAAGCACAATCAACGAAATGAAACACAATTGGAAGCACAATCTATGTAAAGTAAGTACAATCAACAAAAAGGCAACACATTTAGAATCCCATTCGACAAAAAGGCAGCAATTTAGAAGCACATTCAAGAAAAGGAAGTGCATTTCTCAAAAAAGGAAGCACATTTGGAACCTATTCATAATTGACCACATTAAAAAGGAAGCACATTTAACGAAAAGAATATAGGCCTATAAATTTGTATGTACATTCAATTTGGTAAAATGCGATCTGGTCGAAGGAATATGGCAAAGGGATACGATCTCGCCACATGTATACGATCTCATCAGTAGGATACGATAATACAAGCTTGACTATGTACATTAAACGATAAAGATATACATTTCATATCATTTAACTCAGTAGGATAAGTTCAAAAATTTATGGTAGACTACAATGCCTCCAACTATATTTGACTACAACTGTCTTTGTCTCCAACTGTTTTTGGCTCCAAACATTTGACGACACCCGGCTCTCTGTCCCCTGTTGCGATTGATTCCCTTTCGTGACGAGAGCTATGGCCAGTCTAAAACTCAGGGAGTAAACGGATTCTCACCTTGTGGCTTACAACAGGGGGCCAGGACAACAGCGACCCCTCGAGCTGTCGGCCGCTCGAGACGCCGTTTAGTTTGGTCTATGTAGGTTCGTAGTTCGGTCTATGTCGTTAATGCACTGGCTGCTAAACGGCGAACCACTCACGAGTCGCTAGCGGCGAAGTGCAGAGCAGCGCTCAGACGCGTACATCGCAGATGAGAGGCGAGCTATGACTGCCTCCCTAGCACCAACGCACGGCGAGCGGGAAGCAGGGGAGGGGGACGCACGAGATGTGTGAGAGACAGTATGTAGTCCGGGTCCGATTACACTTTTATTTATCACACTAGCCGCCGCGCTCGGGTGCACTCACCACTCAAAAGCACTTTTTTACACTCATGCCCAGACCAGACGGCTATGGGCAACAGCGGGCCTAGGGACCAAGATAGACACGACAGCTGTCGTCATATGCCCGCCCTTTCTCCGAGGCCGCTTTGCCCATCGATGCCGAACTAGGCTGCCTAGCATTCCTGTGGCTCGTGTGTTTATGTGTACAGGAATGAGGTCATCTGCGGCAAGAGGATGAGGTTGGGTGAAGTGGGGCTTGGGGAACCCTCGGAACGGCTCCTCTGGGAACATGTCGATGACTAGGGGCTGTGCCCTATCAACCACTCCCTCCCTGCTGAGGAGCTGAATTGTCAGCCCTTCTGTGTTAATATGGTGCGCTGACAGGCGCCAGCAACGGCGGCGCCACGGACTCTCACTGCTGCGCTTGTGAGTAGTATGTTTTGGTTCCTACAAGATCAGGCTTCAGGCTGTGGTGTCTGTGGTGTCGACCGCCATCTTGGATTGTGACGTCACGACGGCCATCTTGGATGCTCGTGACCTTGATTTTTGACCTTGACGTTGACCTTGAATTTGATCCTCAAAATGTGCCAAAATTCGCCAAAATTGGGCAAAATTTGCCCAAAATTCCTCAAAATCCGCCAAAATTTCCATTTCTGTGAAAACAAATTCCGCCAAAAAATTTCAAAAAATTCCACAATTCAAAAATTTATCTTTTCGAGGGAAAAAATTCCCGTTTCGAAGAAAAATTTCCCGTTTTATTCCTTAAAAATACCAGCAGCTAGAAAAGTCCTAAAAGAGGCTTAAGCATCCTTAACTCAAGCCTCAGTTAAGCCTCTGACGTCATCATGGAATATGTCATCTTGGATTATAACATCACCGTTGCAATTATCGTTATGGCCGCCATCTTTAAAATATTTATTTATGATCCGATTTTAATGAATTTTTTTTAAATTTATAAAAAAATTCAATTAATAAAATTTTTAAAAAAATATTAAAAAAACATACATTTACAACATGGAGCTCGGAGTCCTCAGTTCGAACCCGACGAGTACAAAAAAAAATGGCGACCGATCCTTCCCCCGTGGTGGGTGCAGGCTGACTGGCCCCCACCACTTTGTTAACAGCATAAATATCATCCGGCAGTATGATGTCACGTCCGCCATCTTGTCTTCGTTGTGGAAGCCATCATCATTGTATCGTCGGCTAGAGTGCGCTGATGCCATGTTAATTTAATTCTTATCCGCCAGAGTGCAGTAATCATTTTTTATTACTGTGACACCCGCCATCTTGTCATATGCCCGCCATCTTAAAAATCCGTAATTTAAATGCTAGAGACGCGGGAAAAAGTTCAAAATTCATTAAATAAATTGGTAATAAATATAATGATTGATAAGATCGACTAAGGTCCTTGGTTCGAAACCAGTAAGAGCAAAAAAATAAAAAAACAACAGATCCTCCACAGAAGCCACCTACAGACTGATCTACCATGGTACATATATCGTCAACTAGTATGACATCATGTCCGCCATCTTGTCTTCGTGTGCTGGAGACCACCATCTTGTCTTCGTGTGCTGGAGACCACCATCTTGTTTTCGTCCGCTAGAGTGTGCCGATACCATGTTAGTCCTCGACTGTTGGCATTGACCTTTGACCTTGATCTTGAACTTTGACCTTGACATTGAAATTTGACTTTGTCCTTGTCGACCATCATGGATCCAACATTTTTTGTTCAGTACATGCTTCCAGGAGCTACCACCTGCTGGAGTACACCATCATGTGTGTGTACTCGCCTTATAGAGTACATTTCCATCTGGATAATTTTATTCAACCCGCTACAGTGTAGTAATCATTTATTACCGAGGTGCCATCTTTAAATTTGGGCGCCATCTTGAAATCGTGTAATTATTTATCTAGAAATTCGGAAAAAAATCCAAAATTCATAAAAAAAATCACTCATTAATTTACATATTGAATCGCTGGATTCCTGTCCTCGATGCGATACTTGAACAGTGACAAGTGTAACTAAATATTAAATAAATTTAATATTCTGTTTGCCCTTTACCTTTCGCAGAGTTTATTAATCATTCTCGCTTCAAAAATAAAACTCAAGTCAATGTACGACAATGTTCGACGAATTAAATACGTTGCCGATAAGCATAACACGAAAGTCTAGTTTTTCAATAATCTGAATAACCTCTAAACCGTTCATGTGCAAAGCCATACATACATATATACCAAGCGTCTTCGGGCCGAGAGACCGGGTCATAATCAATGTCAGACGTATAGACCAGTTGTTTCCGAACCTCACGACCTTTCTCATCGTCAGCTAATTATATTCAATTAAACCAACATACCATGTTTTTTACGCTTCCAAGACGACCAAGAATCCAATCAAAAAGGCAGCACCATCAACAAAAAGGAAGCACATTTGGAAGCATCATCAACAAAAAAGGCAGCACATTTGGAAGCACCATCAAAAAAAAAGGAAGCACTATTGGAAGCACCACAATCAAAAAGGAAGCACCATTAACAAAAAGGAAGCATATTTGGAAGCACCATCAACAAAAAGGCAGCACATTTGGAAGCACCATTAACAAAAAGGAAGCACATTTGGAAGCACAGTCAACAAAAAGGCAGCACATTTGGAAGCACTATAATCAAAAAGGAAGCACATTTAGGAAGCACCATCAACAAAAAGGCAGCACATTTGGAAGCACCATAAAAAAAGGAAGCACAATTGGAAGCACCATAGTAAAAAAGACAGCACATTTGGAAGCACCATCAAAAAAGGAAGCACAATTGGAAGCACCATCAACAAAAAGGCAGCACATTTGGAAGCACTATAATCAAAAAGGAAGTACTATTTTGGAATCACCATCAACGAAAAGGCAGCACATTTGGAAGCACCATCAAAAAAGGAAGCACAATTGGAAGCACCATAATCAAAAAGGCAGCACATTTTGGAAGCACCATCAACAAAAAGGCAAAAAGGAAGCACAAGTTACGAGAACTAAGTCTTAGTTAGAAATCAGAATACAAGAAATAAAAACATTAAATTTTTATAATTTAATTTTTTTTTATTTCTTTACATTATACAAATGCAAGTAAAACAAGCCATTATTGTATGTAGCCAGCTTTCCTCAGTTCTTTGAGTATGATGGATATTTCTTTGATGCACGAATAGTTTCCTGCACAAAGCGAGCCATGTAGAAGTCTTTGCCGGTCAACCAATATGTTTGGATCTTTCTATGATGTGTAATCATTCTCTTCTACCACCATATTCCTTGCACGTTTATAATAAATATTATGATCTCAGGTGTCTTACGTTTTACCACCAACCTCAGGGTAACTTTCATTTTTGAGACAGTGATCATCATAATCTTGATCAGATTTAGTTAATATATCACGACGTTTCCATCGTTTCGGTTTCAGAACACCGCCACATTCTTCGATCTTGTCAGCTTTAGGTGCTTCATCACAGTCTTTGTCTTTGCCAACAGCCTCAGAGTCACTGTAAAAATCACCATAGAAGGCATCGTCTTCACCCAGATTACCGTAAGAATTCGATGTTGATGATGTCGAAGTGTCTTCATCATCTTCATGCTTACTTTTTAGGAGTCCTACATTTTTACAAGTAGGAAAGATCTACTTGAATTCGGCTGGAATATATTCTACTTTTCACGTTAAGGATTCATCCATTGTCTTCATTCTACCGTAAATCATCAACCTCCTTCAATTTAAGTTCTTTGTCGAGATCAGAAGAGCCAGGAATATTATTGTCGTAATGCAGATCACTCTTCCTTAGTCTAGTAGATACATTGTTGTCCTCTAGCTTGTACGCAGGCTTGGTGTTACAAGTTTTGCCATGTATTTTTAAGCTCTCTCTCCGCGTAAACGACTTGCTACATCGAACACAACTTATCATATTGCGTAGTGGATTTTTAACACATTCATTCTTCTCGTGTTAGTAGTATAGGATAGCCGGTCCGGAAACAGGCTTCAGGCTGTGGATTGATGATTGCCGACCGCCATATTGGATTGTGACGTCACAGCGGCCATCTTGGATGACCTTGACCTTTGACCTTGACCTGGAATTTGATCCTCAAAAATCGCCAAAAATGACCAAAATTCCTCAAAAATCGCCAAAATTTCAATT
This sequence comes from Bacillus rossius redtenbacheri, assembly GCF_032445375.1. Lineage (NCBI taxonomy): Eukaryota > Metazoa > Arthropoda > Insecta > Phasmatodea > Bacillidae > Bacillus > Bacillus rossius. The sequence continues at coordinate 243,616,657 of NC_086330.1, read as the reverse complement.
TTTTTGAAAATAATTTCCGCCAAAAAATCTCAAATAATTCCACAGTTCAAAAATTAGGATTTCGAAAATCCTCAAAAGTCGCTTTGCCCTAGAAAAAACGAAAACTCCTAAAAGCGGCTTAAAACTCCTAAGAGCTAGCCGCTTATAAGCCGCCGACCTTGAAAATAAGGATGTCATGGCAGCCATATTGGATGATGATGTCACCGTTGCAAATTTTGTTACGGCCGCCATCTTTAACTTTTTTATTTATTATCCGATTTTAATGAAAAAAAAATTTAAAAATTATAAAAAATCCATTTAATAAAAATTTAATAAATTATTTATAAAAAATGTACTTTACGACACGGAGCTCAGAGTCCTCGGTTCGAACCCGGTGAGGGCAAAAAAAAAAAAATGACATACGATCATTCCCTCGTGGAGGGCGCTGGCATACTGACTCCCACCACTTTTTTCAAAGCATATATATATTCACCTAGTATGACGTCATGTCCGCCATCTTGTCTTCGATGCTGGAAGCCATCATCATTGTATCGTCGGCTAGAGTGCGCTGACGCCATGTTAGTTTAACAATTACCCGATAGAGTGCAGTAATCATTTATTACTAAGGTGCCCGCCATCTTGAAATTTGGCCGCCATCTTGAAAATCCGTAATTATTTAGCTAGAAATTCGGGAAAAGTTCCAAAATTTATTAAATAAAATTGCAATCAATATACTGATTGACCCGGTCAGTTCCTATCCTTGGTTCGACCCCTGGCCGATACAAAAAAATTAAATATAACATAAATTTAACATAATAGTAACAGGTTCGAGGAATTAAACACCGCAAGTTCTTTTACAAACAGAATATTTATTACATAATTTCTATTCTACTACAGGATCACTTACGAAAGCTAGCAAATTTATAATCATTCATTTAGTTCCGCATCGGTGTGAAATGACTTATTCTTAGTTCCAATAGGTTTATACTAGACAGAGTCCAACCAGATCCTTTACTGACATAGTTCTCCTCTTCTTGACAGAGTTTCTGGATACCGTGTTTAACAGTTTGCTTCACATCGTTAGAACTGTAAATTACTGTAGCCGATGTCTTGAATGCACACTTTTTCACTTTGTCATCTAACGGATATGGCTTTCCATATAGACAGTCCAACCACAAGTTATATTTTAATGGTCCGTTTGTTGCTACGTCATCAGTAAGCTGATTGATTATGTCCTGTCTGATATCATCAAGAAAAGTACAAATATCCTTCGACTCACCGAACGTATTTAGATAATAGTAGTCTTTCAACGTTCCACGAAATGCAGTCTGCGCCAAGTAGAAACCATTATCGTTCACTTGTAATGCTCCGAACACAGTCTTAGGTTTAGGTCCATGTTCAGTCGTCATAGCAATCGGTTGCTGCGCATCTGTTTTTTTGATTGTACGCTCACGAGCCTTCAATCTAAAGTGAGGAGTCGAAATGTCTGCAGGTAGTTCAGCAGTAGGCACACGGACTTCACCTTTACATATTTTCGCATGTCGTCGCAAACTATCAATTCGAGTAAACCATTCATGACAATCATCACATCGAAACTTTATACGAGAAGGATTCTTTTTGCATTTGCTCCGCTCATGTCTTCGTGCATCATGGGAAAATGTGAACGACATATCACAGTAGCTGCAAGGATACCGTGCCGATGTAGACGAACCTTTCAGACCCGATCCAGATATGGACGTTGCAACTGTAGTACCATTTCCAGGCATACTCTTATGAACATCGACGCAACGCTGTTGCACCGAAAACTTTACTTTCTGCCGCACAGCAGGACCTTTACATGTCTTCATGTGCGTTTTCATATTATCTTTTCTGGCAAACTGCTTATGACATTTCTCACAAACAAACATTTTACGATATAGGTTCTTGGCACATTCTCTCTTCTCATGCCGTCGAGCATTGCTGCTGTTTGAGAAAATCTTGTCACAGTAACAGCACCGATGTTCGTTAGTTGTTGTCGATTCGGCATCCATTGAAGTCTCCATCGAGGGCGAAACGAAGTACATCGAGTTTTCCTGCACAGCCAGCACTACCGGGATTAAAGTCTCTTCTGCTGGTGGTATCGCGTCTGTTGAAATCTCCTCCAGTGTTGTCGACGTGGTTGTCAACGGAATCTGCTCCTTCTCCGTCGTAGCTGTCGTAAAGGTTCCCGTAGAAGATGGTACAACCTCCATCGAGTTCGACGTTAAAGTCGGTAAAGATGCCATCGAGTTCGCAAGAACAGGTAATTACGTGATTAATGCACCAGAAGAAATAAACTAGGTGATCCTTACACCGCCGACGTCAGTAACAAACTGAGCGCCCTGCTGTCTAGGACTCGCTTATATACATGCACTGTATGGAATAATACGCTAGTCAAATCAAGAAACATCTACAATAATACTAGAGTCAAAACAACATTAAAAATAGAAGGACCATCAACAAAAAGGAAGCACATTCTGGAAGCACAATAAAAAAAGGCAGCACATTTGGAAGCACCGACAACGAAAAGGCAGCACATTTGGAAGCACCGACATCTAAAAGACAGCACCGCCATCGAAAAGACAGCACATTTTGGAAGCACCGACAACGAAAAGGCAGCACCGTCATCGTAAAGACACGGACCGCAAGTCCGGGTCATGTCAATATCAGACATATAGACCATGAACACAGTACACACAGGAAACGGATCGTACACACAGTACACACAGGAAACGAAACGTACACACAGTACACACAGGAAACGGAACGTACACACAGTACACACAGGTAACGGAACGTACACACAGTACACACAGGAAACGGAACGTACACACAGTACACACAGAAAACGGAACGTACACACAGTACACACAGAAAACGGAACGTACACACAGTACACACAGAAAACGGAACGTACACACAGTACACACAGGAAACTGAACGTACACACAGTACACTCAGAAAACGGAACGTACACACAGGACACACAGGAAATGGAACGTACACACAGTACACACAGAAAACGGAACGTACACACAGTACACACAGGAAACGGAACGTACACACAGTACACACAGGAAACGTAATGATCACACATACAGTAGCGGAAACACACAGGCTTAGTTGGAAATCAGAATACAAGAAATAAAAACATTAAATTTTTACTTTTAATATTTTATTACTTCTCAACATTACTCAAATACAAGTAAAAGAAGCCATTATTGTATGTAGCCAGCTTTCCTCAGTTCTTTGAGTATGAAGGATATTTCTTTGATGCACGGATAGTTTCCTGCACAAAGCGAGCCATGTAGAAGTCTTAGCCGGTCAACCAATATGTTTGGATCGTTCCACGATGTATAATCAATCTCTTCTACCACCATCTTACTTGCTTGTTTATTATAAATACTTTTAATATCACAATCGTCCCAGTGATCATAATAAGCATTATCAGATTTATTTATTATAACACGACGTTTCCATCGTTTCGGTCTCAGGACATCGTCACATTCTTCGATCTTGTCAGCTCTAGGTGCTTCATCACAGTCTATGCCTTTGTCAACAGCCTCAGAGTCACTGTAACAATCACTGTAGAAGACATCCTCTTCACCCAGATTACCGTATGAATTCGCTATCGATGATGTCGAAGTGTCTTCATCGTCTTCATGCTTCCTTTTTAGGAGTCCATCATTTTTACAAAGAATGGAGGATCTACTGAATATAGGCTTGAATGTATTCTCACTTTTCACGGTGTTGATACTTCCATTAGTTTCAGTCTTCCTGAAGCCATTAGCAGCCTTCAATTTATGTTCTTCCTCACGATCGGGTGAGCTAATACCATCACGTTCAGGACAAGGAAAATTATTGTCGTAATGCAGATCACTCTTCTTTAGTCTAGTGGATCCATCGGTGTCCTCTATGCCGTAAGTAGGCTTGACTTTACATGTTCTATCATGTCTTTTTAAGCTGTCAATTCGTGTTAACAACCTGCTACAACGATTACACCTTAACATGTTGCGTAGTGGGTTTCTAGCACAAGCATTCCTTCTCATGACAAAATCCTTACCACAGTATATACAGCGGCTTCCTTCCGATTCAGCTGCAGATAACAAACCACGATCCATTGTAGCTTCTGTGACTAATGCCAGATGCAAACTAAGAGTTTTAAATTAGATCCAATACTTAAATAGAAATTTTTTCATATTTCATCAGCGAGAGTTAATTTATCTCATACAAAAGTACTTGCTGCAACTAGTTCTGCTTTTCAACAACAGATGACGTCACGTATTGCTTGCAGGTAAATAATATTTAGTTCTTTAATGCAGGATGCGGGATGCTCACTAACGATCGTAAAAGAAAGATGGCTTCGCTAGACTCCAAGGAAAAGGAAGTTCGTCTTGCATGTTGGTGCTCCACAGATGTCTCATGGCGTAATATTAATTTGACTGAGAAATGATATTTTTTAATTCCACATGATAAAAATATTACAAGTTTTGATTTAGTAGCAGAAATTATCGAATTAAATGTAACTCCAAATAAAATGACATGTCTCATTAAGAGTAAAACTCCTTCATGGAGAGATCGGTTTCTCAGAATAGTCAGATACACTTAAAGAAACCACAGGAATGATTGCAAGAACACGGGAAAAACCATCAAAATATTGACAAAAATAATCAGGAGCACAGGAGAAAACCATCATTATTTTGATAAGAATAATCAGGAGCACACGGAGAAAAAACATCATAATATTGACAAGAATTATCGGGAGCACACGGAGAAAAACCATCATAATATTGACAAGTATAATTAGGAGCACACGGAGAAAACCGACATAAAATTGACAAGAATTATCGGGAGCACACGGAGAAAACCACCACACATTTTATATGATATCATAAAAATAAAAAATAAAAATTGAAAATAAAAATAAATTAATAAAAAATTTAAAACAAAAAAAAATCTACAAAAAAATACATAAATAGATTCTGCTAGCTTGTAAACTTATCATTGTTGAGCAAAGATAGAGTTTTAGTACAAGCCAGAATTTTATGTGTTTTTTTGTAGATTTTTTTTGTTTTAAATTTTTTATTAATTTATTTTTATTTTCCATTTTTATTTTTTATTTTTATGATATCATATAAAATGTGTGGTGGTTTTGTCCGTGTGCTCCCGATAATTCTTGTCAATTTTATGTCGGTTTTCTCCGTGTGCTCCTAATTATACTTGTCAATATTATGATGGTTTTTCTCCGTGTGCTCCCGATAATTCTTGTCAATATTATGATGTTTTTTCTCCGTGTGCTCCTGATTATTCTTATCAAAATAATGATGGTTTTCTCCTGTGCTCTTGATTATTTTTGTCAATATTTTGATGGTTTTTCCCGTGTTCTTGCAATCATTCCTGTGGTTTCTTTAAGTGTATCTGACTATTCTGAGAAACCGATCTCTCCATGAAGGAGTTTTACTCTTAATGAGACATGTCATTTTATTTGGAGTTACATTTAATTCGATAATTTCTGCTACTAAATCAAAACTTGTAATATTTTTATCATGTGGAATTAAAAAATATCATTTCTCAGTCAAATTAATATTACGCCATGAGACATCTGTGGAGCACCAACATGCAAGACGAACTTCCTTTTCCTTGGAGTCTAGCGAAGCCATCTTTCTTTTACGATCGTTAGTGAGCATCCCGCATCCTGCATTAAAGAACTAAATATTATTTACCTGCAAGCAATACGTGACGTCATCTGTTGTTGAAAAGCAGAACTAGTTGCAGCAAGTACTTTTGTATGAGATAAATTAACTCTCGCTGATGAAATATGAAAAAATTTCTATTTAAGTATTGGATCTAATTTAAAACTCTTAGTTTGCATCTGGCATTAGTCACAGAAGCTACAATGGATCGTGGTTTGTTATCTGCAGCTGAATCGGAAGGAAGCCGCTGTATATACTGTGGTAAGGATTTTGTCATGAGAAGGAATGCTTGTGCTAGAAACCCACTACGCAACATGTTAAGCTGTAATCGTTGTAGCAGGTTGTTAACACGAATTGACAGCTTAAAAAGACATGATAGAACATGTAAAGTCAAGCCTACTTACGGCATAGAGGACACCGATGGATCCACTAGACTAAAGAAGAGTGATCTGCATTACGACAATAATTTTCCTTGTCCTGAACGTGATGGTATTAGCTCACCCGATCGTGAGGAAGAACATAAATTGAAGGCTGCTAATGGCTTCAGGAAGACTGAAACTAATGGAAGTATCAACACCGTGAAAAGTGAGAATACATTCAAGCCTATATTCAGTAGATCCTCCATTCTTTGTAAAAATGATGGACTCCTAAAAAGGAAGCATGAAGACGATGAAGACACTTCGACATCATCGATAGCGAATTCATACGGTAATCTGGGTGAAGAGGATGTCTTCTACAGTGATTGTTACAGTGACTCTGAGGCTGTTGACAAAGGCATAGACTGTGATGAAGCACCTAGAGCTGACAAGATCGAAGAATGTGACAATGTCCTGAGACCGAAACGATGGAAACGTCGTGTTATAATAAATAAATCTGATAATGCTTATTATGATCACTGGGACGATTGTGATATTAAAAGTATTTATAATAAACAAGCAAGTAAGATGGTGGTAGAAGAGATTGATTATACATCGTGGAACGATCCAAACATATTGGTTGACCGGCTAAGACTTCTACATGGCTCGCTTTGTGCAGGAAACTATCCGTGCATCAAAGAAATATCCTTCATACTCAAAGAACTGAGGAAAGCTGGCTACATACAATAATGGCTTCTTTTACTTGTATTTGAGTAATGTTGAGAAGTAATAAAATATTAAAAGTAAAAATTTAATGTTTTTATTTCTTGTATTCTGATTTCCAACTAAGCCTGATTGTTTCCGCTACTGTATGTGTGATCATTACGTTTCCTGTGTGTACTGTGTGTACGTTCCGTTTCCTGTGTGTACTGTGTGTACGTTCCGTTTTCTGTGTGTACTGTGTGTACGTTCCGTTTCCTGTGTGTCCTGTGTGTACGTTCCGTTTTCTGTGTGTACTGTGTGTACGTTCAGTTTCCTGTGTGTACTGTGTGTACGTTCCGTTTTCTGTGTGTACTGTGTGTACGTTCCGTTTTCTGTGTGTACTGTGTGTACGTTCCGTTTTCTGTGTGTACTGTGTGTACGTTCCGTTTCCTGTGTGTACTGTGTGTACGTTCCGTTACCTGTGTGTACTGTGTGTACGTTCCGTTTCCTGTGTGTACTGTGTGTACGTTTCGTTTCCTGTGTGTACTGTGTGTACGATCCGTTTCCTGTGTGTACTGTGTTCATGGTCTATATGTCTGATATTGACATGACCCGGACTTGCGGTCCGTGTCTTTACGATGACGGTGCTGCCTTTTCGTTGTCGGTGCTTCCAAAATGTGTTGTCTTTTCGATGGCGGTGCTGTCTTTTAGATGTCGGTGCTTCCAAATGTGCTGCCTTTTCGTTGTCGGTGCTTCCAAATGTGCTGCCTTTTTTTATTGTGCTTCCAGAATGTGCTTCCTTTTTGTTGATGGTCCTTCTATTTTTAATGTTGTTTTGACTCTAGTATTATTGTAGATGTTTCTTGATTTGACTAGCGTATTATTCCATACGGTGCATGTATATAAGCGAGTCCTAGACAGCAGGGCGCTCAGTTTGTTACTGACGTCGGCGGTGTAAGAATCACCTAGTTTATTTCTTCTGGTGCATTAATCACGTAATTACCTGTTCTTGCGAACTCGATGGCATCTTTACCGACTTTAACGTCGAACTCGATGGAGGTTGTACCATCGTCTACGGGAACCTTTACGACAGCTACGACGGAGAAGGAGCAGATTCCGTTGACAACCACGTCGACAACACTGGAGGAGATTTCAACAGACGCGATACCACCAGCAGAAGAGACTTTAATCCCGGTAGTGCTGGCTGTGCAGGAAAACTCGATGAACTTCGTTTCGCCCTCGATGGAGACTTCAATGGATGCCGAATCGACAACAACTAACGAACATCGGTGCTGTTACTGTGACAAGATTTTCTCAAACAGCAGCAATGCTCGACGGCATGAGAAGAGAGAATGTGCCAAGAACCTATATCGTAAAATGTTTCTTTGTGAGAAATGTCATAAGCAGTTTGCCAGAAAAGATAATATGAAAACGCACATGAAGACATGTAAAGGTCCTGCTTTGCGGCAGAAAGTAAAGGTTTCGGTGCAACAGCGATGCGTCGATGTTCATAAGAGTATGCCTGGAAATGGTACTACTGTTGCAACGTCCATATCTGGATCGGGTCTGAAAGGTTCGTCTACATCGGCACGGTATCCTTGCAGCTACTGTGATATGTCGTTCACATTTTCCCATGATGCACGAAGACATGAGCGGAGCAAATGCAAAAAGAATCCTTCTCGTATAAAGTTTCGATGTGATGATTGTCATGAATGGTTTACTCGAATTGATAGTTTGCGACGACATGCGAAAATATGTAAAGGTGAAGTCCGTGTGCCTACTGCTGAACTACCTGCAGACATTTCGACTCCTCGCTTTAATTTGAAGGCTCGTGAGCGTACAATCAAAAAAACAGATGCGCAGCAACCGATTGCTATGACGACTGAACATGGACCTAAACCTAAGACTGTGTTCGGAGCATTAGAAGTGAACGATAATGGTTTCTACTTGGCGCAGACTGCATTTCGTGGAACGTTGAAAGACTACTATTATCTAAATACGTTCGGTGAGTCGAAGGATATTTGTACTTTTCTTGATGATATCAGACAGTACATAATCAATCAGCTTACTGATGACGTAGCAACAAACGGACCATTAAAATATAACTTGTGGTTGGACTGTCTATATGGAAAGCCATATCCGTTAGATGACAAAGTGAAAAAGTGTGCATTCAAGACATCGGCTACAGTAATTTACAGTTCTAACGATGTGAAGCAAACTGTTAAACACGGTATCCAGAAACTCTGTCAAGAAGAGGAGAACTATGTCAGTAAAGGATCTGGTTGGACTCTGTCTAGTATAAACCGATTGGAACTAAGAATAAGTCATTTCACACCGATGCGGAACTAAATGAATGATTATAAATTTGCTAGCTTTCGTAAGTGATCCTGTAGTAGAATAGAAATTATGTAATAAATATTCTGTTTGTAAAAGAACTTGCGGTGTTTAATTCCTCGAACCTGTTACTATTATGTTAAATTTATGTTATATTTAATTTTTTTGTATCGGCCAGGGGTCGAACCAAGGATAGGAACTGACCGGGTCAATCAGTATATTGTCGCGGGTTGAAATTTTGCAGGGTTGTTGAAATCAAATTTAGGGACTTTACTGACGGGACTCTGGGCTGGCTGCTCTGTTCACTCGTCAGCGCAAGTGGCGTGACCATGTAATTGGGGCACGGGGCCGGCGCGGCGCGCTGCGGGCTTGCAGAATTTTGTTTGTTTGTTTGGCCGCGCGCTGGCGCAGCCACGGGCCGCAGTTACTGGGGCGCGCTGTCGTAACAAGCCGCGCGGTGTGGCCTGCACATCGGGGTAGAGGGGGGTAGCCTTCCCAGATGTTCTAGTTAGTTGTTTAGTAAATTTGACTTCAATAACGAGCTTTTGTTATGGTAGGCGCGGCAGGGCGCGCGAATTTAAGCGCAAGTGAGTGGTGACTCGGGGCTCACTCAGGCGGAGGCTATGCGTCTCACCTGTGGTCACGAGTTGTTAGTTCGTTCGTGATGTAGGAATTCAAGCTTTCGGGCGGAAGCTATGGCCGACGCCAGAGGCCACGAGTCGTTTAATTTAAGTTAGGTCATAATGTAGTCATCTTCAAGCTTTCGGGCGGAGGCAATGGCCCTTGTCACTAGTCGTTTAGTTATAATTTTTAAAATGTAATGTTCGTTCGGATTTTAAGGGCAGGAGAGGCCCCTACGTTAGTTTTAAGTAATCGATCAAGAAAGGCTTTTCGGAAAATGTGAGTATGGACTTATCTTTGTTTTAATTTTAAGTATTAATTATGATTTGAGGTATTCGGAAGGACTAGGGAAGTGTTTAGTGAAGTTCTCTCATTCTCTCTCTTGTAAGGTCGTTCAATCGTTAAGGAAGTAAAGAAGAGTATTGTTTTAAATTTTAATCCCGATGTGTAAATGTTCGTCAATAATGATGTTGATTATTTGACTTTAAGAATAAAATAATTTTAATTTAGTATTATGTTATTTTGCAAAATCTCCTTAGTTCAGCTCTCACCAGACATCCTGTACGGGATGACGAACCTATGATCCTAGGTACAGTAAAGTATTTTATGAAGTTAAGACTAGTTGATGCCAAGCGAGTTGTTTCTATGTAAAGAGCTACGATTCTCGCCCCCCCTCTGAAGGTGGATCGTGACAGAAATGGTGGAGGCGCCGGGTAGGTGCACGTGACAGAAATGGTAGAGTTCGCCGGATAGGTTCTATTTCTGGAGAGAGAGAGGTAGATTTTTATGTTTATTATTAAGATTCAGTTTCAGATGATAGCAGGTTATTAAGAGTTTACTTGAGGAGAGGATTACGGAATTTTAGTCTATAGTGGAGGAAGTCTTTGAGATTTTTTTTTTGACGTAACAGATGTTTATTTGAGGATACTTGTAAGGATAAAGTTTATAGTGATAAGTTGTTTTAAGTCGTTGAATTTATTGTAGATTTATATCGGGGATTATTACGTGAGGAGAATACGTTATAAGTTAAATGCTTATTAGAGATAATGCAAGTGGTTTAATTTAATTGAAGTTCATTTTAAGATTGTAGGTTAAGAGAATTATAATTTAAAATAAAGTTTTTTGTCGTAAATAGGAATTATTTTCAAGAGAAGTTTGTTTTGTTTTCGTGCGCGTAGGAGACGAGACGTACGAATTAAATCAGTCGAGGGAAGGATAAACGTTAGAAAGGAATTAAAGAGAAAACGAGAGTTTATGTAAAAGAGAGTTATAGAATTTATAGTGATGTTTTGTTTTAATTAGAAAAATGTTGAGAGTTGTTTCAGAACGACACGTCAGTGGACGTGGCAGAGTGAACACGTGACGGGGAGGTGCTGAGACCTAGCGGAGAACGGAGGAACCGCAAGCGAGGGTTGGCGCACCTGATGGAATTCGGTGACGTCACGAGCACGTACGGAGACGTGGACAGGCCGTGACCTTGTTTTGATCAGCTGTACGGTAACTTAGCGATAAGAAAATAGACTATTGGTTAAATAAATTTAAATTTAAGTGTGTTTTAGAAGAAGAGGAACTTTCAGTATGTAAGTAATTTATTTTAAGAAGTGTATGATGTATAGGCTAGAAGTGTTTCGTTGTAAGTTGTTTATGTTTTTGTTAGTTAAATTCTACCTCGGTTTTAAAAATATTTTTTTGGGATTTGTAAACATTATTAAGGAGGTACACTATAAAATCGATAAGCATTGAGAAAACTGGGAAGGCTAGATTTTGTGTGTAGAGGGAATTTACTCCAAAAGAACAGAGAGACAAAATTAATGTTTTCATTAGGGCGAGGGACCCTAAGGTGAGGCGTTGTGTCCCTGGGAAGAAAGGGAATTGTAGCGCAGACCATAGGAGATGGGCTGACTACGGAATTAAGGGTCAGGAGAATCCTGAGAGTTGTGAGTAGTTTGGGGCAGGAGTTCCCCATGGTAGTACCGAAGTGGCTATCCTGTATGGGATAGGGTACCATTTCAATGAAGTTTGTTGGTGGGGTTAGAATCCCTTGTTGTGTAGTGGGCCTATAGCAGATAGGCACTACAGTGAATTTGGTTATTTTGTGAGGTAAATTCCCTGGAGGTTAAGTAAGATTGGATTCAGTTAGGAAGGAGGGAAATGAGAAACATTGCTGTAGAGAGTTAGTGTACTTGCCTAATGTGAAATTGAATTTTAATAAATTAATTAATGAGAAAGTTTTTTCTGGTCAAATAATAATGGAAGGGAATTAATTAATTTTTTTGAGTAAGGTGTTTTAAGTAATGAAATAAAATAATGTGAAGAAGTTTGAATAATTGGTGAGGAATTTCTTTAAGAGTTTAGATAATTGTTTTTGAATTTATTGAGATATTCAGCCAGTGGAGTTTGAGTATGAGAGATACAGTGAGATTTCAAGGAAATTGGTTGTTTATTAATTAGGACGAATGAGATTTTATGATTTAGAGTCAGTAAGCATAGTTAAATTTACGACATAATATTTGTTGACAGTTTACAGTTATTAAGGAGAAAACAGAGTAATCTATTTATTTTTATTTTAAGGGTTTGAAGATAAGATTATGAATTTTTTTTTTTGAAAGTTTCTTGGGCATGTTTGAATAATTTTTATTTGGATTTTAAGAAATTACAGAGAAAATTTAATTGATTTACATTAGTTTGGAAGTATGGAGGTTTAGTGTTCGATTAGCCCTAACTTGATGGTCGGATCCCAAAAGAATGCCGTAAAACCGATAGCCAATTGAGAGGAATGCGGTAGGCGCTTGTGTAGAGAGGGGTTGTGGGAAAGCTCCTTGGGACTGATGGCAGATCAGGGGCCCTAAATAGTGTGTGATGCTGTAAAACCAGTGCAGGGAAAGCCTGGTATGCTTAAATTTTTGGGCACAGGTTATGTAAACCTGGGGTTCCATGGGATTTAGTCATGTTAGCTGCTGTGAGACATTAAGAGTTCCAGGCTCCATAGTAAAGTCAATGTAAATTTTTGTTTTCTTAAAATAATAAATTTGTTTTTAATTTTTTTGAGATATTTGATTTGGAACAGTGAATACAGACCCCGAGGAATAAGAGTTGTCATGCTGTGAGAGGAGAAGGTGGTAGGCCTAAAAGGGTACAGGCACCACAGAGGTTATGTGCATTGCATAATTTAAATATAAGGAAACTTGAGAATTTGAAATTTTGTTGTTGGTTTGTACACCCATAAGAAGAGTATAGGCAGAATTTTTATTGTTATGAGATGTCTAATTTAATTGAAAAGAAGAAAGTTTAAAGATGCAAGGTAACATTATTATTGTAATAATTGAAAGAGATTAAGAGGTAGAGAGAAATAGGCAGTTTTTGTTTGTAAGTACTAAAGTTTACATATAGAAATTTAGTAACTAAGAATGAATAATAAGTTAAGTCTAGTGTAAAAGTTTTTTTTAAGTTTGTTAAGTTAAGAGTCACAAGTAAATTTTTTTTTAGAGAGAATGTCTTTGATAGGAAGTATTAGAAACTTATGGGAATTTTAGGGTAACATAAATAATGTAGGTAATGAATAATAAATAGATGGTAGGTCTTAAGTTAGGATTAACATTTGAAGCAGAATTTAATTAAGAAGAAGGAAAATAAATAGGCCTAATGAAAAGAACAAAAAAGGATTTTATGGTAAAGCATTTTTTTTAAGTAATAAACAATGAATAATAATGTTGTTTCAGGGTAATGTGTACTAATAATACAATTTTTTTTTTAGGACCAAAGAACAGGAATTATGTAATTTAAATTAACATGTATTTTTGAAACTGTTACAGATTCCTTAAGATGAGCTGAGCAGCAGTCCAGTTTACAAGATGACAAGAGTTCGAGAGACAAGATACAAGATCACTGAAACAAGAGCCAAGACTGAAGATTCAAGAGAAGAGAAAGCTGGCAGCCATGGACTTACAAGTGGAGATTAATAAGGTCATGTAAAGTTTTATTTTTTTTTATGGAAGACAGTAACTGGAGTTTTTTTTTTTGTTATAAACATTATTTACAGAACTTTTTAGGTTATAGTAATGTAATGGAACTAGTGAGTTGTGGTAGCTGTCAAAAAGAACTAATACCTTAAGTTTAATTTTTAAAGTTAATTTTCTTAATTTACAGAGGGATTAGTAGTTTTTTTAAACCTTATTTAGGTTGGAATTTAAATACAATAGCTTATTATAAATGTGTACGAACAGTTCAAGTTCACAGTACTGATAGGTTGGTCAGATGATCTTATTGATTTTGATGATTTGTTGTTTTGAGTTGATTTTTAAGTGTTGTGAATTAGACAATGAAATAGTTCTGAAAACTTAAATTATTTCAAGCTAAGAAATAGTAAATTTAATTGTAACTCAAAGGACACCAGAATTTAATTTTTTTTTTGAATTAGTAATGTTTGAAAATTTTATACTTTACAAGAAAGGTTATAAACAAACAGATCGGATGGAACAAGGATGCAGTAAATCACAATTTCATTTAGAATTATTGATTAGCTTTTGAGGTTATGAAGTAAAAGTAATTATAGTTTAAAAGTTTGAATAAAAAAAAATGTTTTTTTTTTATTTGTTTGAAATAGAAAGTTTAAAAGTTAATTAGTCATGATCTAGGTGGGTGATGGGGTGGGAATTGGCCACTCTTTTTCCCTATAACCTCCCTAACATGGCCTTCTATTACAACTAACAGAAATAAAGAAAAAGAAAAATGAAGAATTATTAGTTAGAATGTTTCTTTCATGAAGATACCTGATGAACTTTTACTGTTTGGAAGAATAGAAGCAAGGTTAGTCAGATATTTTTACTCAGAAGAAGAAGAAGATAAAGCAGTTTTATGACTCGACAAGCCAGAGATTGGTGTTTCCCCTCTGCGCTTCTATTGACTACGTTGTTTACTCTCATGGGATAGCTGGTTCGGCACCATGGAGAGAGATTGGTGGGCATTGTGGTTGCCCCCAGAAGAAAAGAAGAGTAGAAGAGGTTATGGGTGGGTCATGTGAACTGACCTTCAACCCAGTTACTTCGTGGGGACTATTTGCTGTATAGAGAAGATCAAGACTCAAGAGTTAGGGAAAATCATTGGAGGTCATGTTTCCCTTCCTTAAGTTTTTCCTATCAAATTATTTGCCTGATTAGATTATGCTAAGGGTGGGATACTTTATGTTAGCAGTTGAATTAATTAATTTTATTTTTTTGTGTGTTTGCATCCTTGCCCATCGATTGCAGTTTAGTAGTTAGTTTTGTATTTGTCAGGCGTGATGGTAATGCCTGTTGATGATGTTTCAGAATTGTAATCTGTTCGTGATGAGGATGGCACAACTCCGAAGCAGATGTGGGGAGAAGTTGTGAGCTGCCCTGGAAGCCAGTCCAGTAGCTGTTGGAGTTGAGTGGTGTTTGCTGATGGCCAGCCCAGGGAGCTACTCTTCTCGACAACACTGACTTCGAGGAGTTGCACCAACCTTCACGAGATAAGAGTTTAATTAATTGAAACACTGTAAGGACACTTAATTTTTTTTGAAGAACGAAAGAAGTATGGTAATAAACGGAAACCGAAAAAAAAAAATAATAATAATTATCAAGAATTTGCACATTGTTTAACGAATACTGAGAAACTAAGAACAGTAATTAAATTTGTAAAGAGAGCTTCACTAACAGAACAATTTTTTTAGAATTGAGAACTCGAGCCTCTGAAGGTTCCTGTGAGAACAAACCAGATAAAAGTTTTACATTTAATTTTATGAATACTTGTTGTTTTAAAATAAATCTTATGCAGAATCTAGATGTATGTTCAGACAGCAAGGAACTAAGAAAATTATTATTTTTGTGAAATGAGGAATTTATAGTTATGGTTTAATGGAAAAAGACAATTTGTAATTTTGAGGTAGCTCGATGGGGCTCGAGCTCTGTGAGGGGAGGGTTATGTCGCGGGTTGAAATTTTGCAGGGTTGTTGAAATCAAATTTAGGGACTTTACTGACGGGACTCTGGGCTGGCTGCTCTGTTCACTCGTCAGCGCAAGTGGCGTGACCATGTAATTGGGGCACGGGGCCGGCGCGGCGCGCTGCGGGCTTGCAGAATTTTGTTTGTTTGTTTGGCCGCGCGCTGGCGCAGCCACGGGCCGCAGTTACTGGGGCGCGCTGTCGTAACAAGCCGCGCGGTGTGGCCTGCACATCGGGGTAGAGGGGGGTAGCCTTCCCAGATGTTCTAGTTAGTTGTTTAGTAAATTTGACTTCAATAACGAGCTTTTGTTATGGTAGGCGCGGCAGGGCGCGCGAATTTAAGCGCAAGTGAGTGGTGACTCGGGGCTCACTCAGGCGGAGGCTATGCGTCTCACCTGTGGTCACGAGTTGTTAGTTCGTTCGTGATGTAGGAATTCAAGCTTTCGGGCGGAAGCTATGGCCGACGCCAGAGGCCACGAGTCGTTTAATTTAAGTTAGGTCATAATGTAGTCATCTTCAAGCTTTCGGGCGGAGGCAATGGCCCTTGTCACTAGTCGTTTAGTTATAATTTTTAAAATGTAATGTTCGTTCGGATTTTAAGGGCAGGAGAGGCCCCTACGTTAGTTTTAAGTAATCGATCAAGAAAGGCTTTTCGGAAAATGTGAGTATGGACTTATCTTTGTTTTAATTTTAAGTATTAATTATGATTTGAGGTATTCGGAAGGACTAGGGAAGTGTTTAGTGAAGTTCTCTCATTCTCTCTCTTGTAAGGTCGTTCAATCGTTAAGGAAGTAAAGAAGAGTATTGTTTTAAATTTTAATCCCGATGTGTAAATGTTCGTCAAGAATGATGTTGATTATTTGACTTTAAGAATAAAATAATTTTAATTTAGTATTATGTTATTTTGCAAAATCTCCTTAGTTCAGCTCTCACCAGACATCCTGTACGGGATGACGAACCTATGATCCTAGGTACAGTAAAGTATTTTATGAAGTTAAGACTAGTTGATGCCAAGCGAGTTGTTTCTATGTAAAGAGCTACGATTCTCGCCCCCCCTCTGAAGGTGGATCGTGACAATATTGATTGCAAATTTATTTAATAAATTTTGGAACTTTTCCCGAATTTCTAGCTAAATAATTACGGATTTTCAAGATGGCGGCCAAATTTCAAGATGGCGGGCACCTTAGTAATAAATGATTACTGCACTCTATCGGGTAAGAGTTAAACTAACATGGCGTCAGCGCACTCTAGCCGACGATACAATGATGATGGCTTCCAGCATCGAAGACAAGATGGCGGACATGACGTCATACTAGGTGAATATATATATGCTTTGAAAAAAGTGGTGGGAGTCAGTATGCCAGCGCCCTCCACGAGGGAATGATCGTATGTCATTTTTTTTTTTTTGCCCTCACCGGGTTCGAACCGAGGACTCTGAGCTCCGTGTCGTAAAGTACATTTTTTATAAATAATTTATTAAATTTTTATTAAATTGATTTTTTATAATTTTTAAATTTTTTTTTCATTAAAATCGGATAATAAATAAAAAAGTTAAAGATGGCGGCCGTAACAAAATTTGCAACGGTGACATCATCATCCAATATGGCTGCCATGACATCCTTATTTTCAAGGTCGGCGGCTTATAAGCGGCTAGCTCTTAGGAGTTTTAAGCCGCTTTTAGGAGTTTTCGTTTTTTCTAGGGCAAAGCGACTTTTGAGGATTTTCGAAATCCTAATTTTTGAACTGTGGAATTATTTGAGATTTTTTGGCGGAAATTTTTTTCAAAAAAATTGAAATTTTGGCGATTTTTGAAGGAATTTTGGTCATTTTTGGCGATTTTTGAGGATCAAATTCCAGGTCAAGGTCAAAGGTCAAGGTCAAGGTCATCCAAGATGGCCGCTGTGACGTCACAATCCAAGATGGCGGTCGGCAATCATCAATCCACAGCCTGAAGCCTGTTTCCGGACCGGCTATCCTATACTACTCGTGTTGTCTTTTATTCTTTCTCAAGATAAACTCTTAGCTGCAAAACTTACACCTATGTTCTTTCGATACAACGTCAGATCCCAAATCGGAATTCATATTAGTTACTGAGACTAATGCCAGATACCAATTGAGTGTTTTAAATTAGATACATTACTTAAATATAATTTTTTTCATATTTCATCAGCGAGAATTAATATATATCATGCAAAGGTACTTGATGCATGTAGTTCTGCTTTTCAACAACAGATGTCGCCACATGTTGCTTGCAGGTAAATAATATTTAGTTCTTTTATGCGGGATGCTCACTAATGATCGCAATTGAAGGATGGCTTCGCTAGACTCCAAGGAGAAGGAAGTCCGTCCTTACTGTTAGTGCTTCTTAGATTTCTCAGAGATTATTATTATTTGACTGAGAAATGATATTTTTTTTAATATCCACCTGATAAAAATATTACAAGTGTTGATTAAGTAGCAGAAATTCACTAATTAAATGTAACCTTAAATAAATTAACATGACTCATTAAGTAAAAAAATCCTTCATGCAGAGATCAATTGCTCATCTGTAACCAGGAGCACACGGAGAAAACCATCAAAATATTTACAAGAATATTCAGGAGCACACGGAGAAAACCACCATATTATTGTCAAGAATAATCGAGAGCACATGGAGAAAACCACCATAATATTGTCAAGAATAATCGAGAGCACACGGAGAAAACCACCATAATATTTGACAAGAATAATCGGAAGCACACGGAGAAAACCGTCACAAGTTTACTTTGTTATCATAAAATTACAAAAAAAAAAAATTAATAAAAAATTTAAAAAAAATCACAAAAAATTCAAAAACTGATTCTGCTAGCATGTGAACTTCTCATTGTTGAGCAAAGATAGAGGTATAGTCCAAGCAAGCGTAAAAAACATGGTATGTTGGTTCAATTGAATATAATTAGCTGACGATGAGAAAGGTCGTGAGGTTTCCAAAATAACTGGTATATACGTCTGACATTGATTATGACCTGGTCTCTCGGTCCGAAGATGCTTGGTATATATGTATGTATGACTTTGTACATGAACGGTTTAGAGGTTATTCAGATTATTGTAAAACTAGACTTTCGTGTTATGCTTATCGGCAACGTATTTAATTCGTCGAACATTGTCGTACATTGACTTGTGTTTTATTTTTGAAGAGAGAATGATTAATAAACTCTGCGAAAGGTAATGGGCAAACAGAATATTAAATTTATTTAATATTTAATTAAACTATCACTGTTCAAGTATCGCATCGAGGACAGGAATCCAGCGATTCAATATGTAAATTAATAAGTGATTTTTTTGATGAATTTTGGATTTTTTCCGAATTTCTAGCTAAATAATTACACGATTTCAAGTTGGCGCCCAAATTTAAAGATGGCGGGGGCACCTCGGTAATAAATTATTACTACACTGTAGCGGGTTGAATAAAATTATCCAGATGGAAATGTACTCTTAAGGCGAGTACACACACATGATGGTGTACTCCAGCAGGTGGTAGCTCCTGGTAGCATGTACTGAACATAAAATGTTGGATCCATGATGGTCGACAAGGACAAAGTCAAATTTCAAGGTCAAGGTCAAAGTTCAAGGTCAAGGTCAAAGGTCAATGCCAACAGTCTAGGAAAAGGGTATGGTGACCAGAAAATTATACTAACATGGTATCGGCACACTCTAGTGGACGAAAACCAGATGGTGGTCTCCAGCACACGAAGACAAGTTGGCGGACATGATGTCATACTAGTTGACGATATATGTACCTTGGTAGATCAGTCTGTAGGTGGCTTCTGTTGAGGATCTGTTGTTTTTTTATTTTTTTTGCTCTTACTGGTTTCGAACCAAGGACCTTAGTCTATCTTATCAATCATTATATTTATTACCAATTTATTTAATGAATTTTGAACCTTTTTCCCGCGTCTCTAGCATTAAAATTTCGGATTTTCAAGATGGCGGGCATATGACTAGATGGCGGGTGTTACAGTAATAACAAATGATTACTGCACTCTGGCGGATAAGAATTAAACTAACATGGCATCAGCGCACTCTAGCCGACGATACAATGATGATGGCTTCCACAACGAAGACAAGATGGTGGACGACGTCATACAGCCGGATGATATATATGCTATTAACAAAGTGGTGGGGGCCAGAGAGCCTGCACCCACCACGGGGGAAGGATCGGTCGCCATTTTTATTTGTTTGTACTCGTCGGGTTCGAACTGAGGACTCCGAGCTCCATGTTGTAAATGTATGTTTTTTAATAATTTTTATTATAATTTTATTAATTGAATTTTTTTATAAATTTTAAGAAAAATTTCATTAAAATCGGATCATAAATAAAGATTTTAAAGATAGCGCCCATAACAATAATTGCAACGGTGATGTCATAATCCAAGATGACATATTCCATGATGACATCAGAGGCTTAACTGAGGCTTGAGTTAAGGATGCTTAAGCCTCTTTTAGGACTTTTCTAGCTGCTGGTATTTTTAAGGAATAAAACGGGAAATTTTCCCTCAAAACGGGAACTTTTCCCTCGAAAAGAGAAATTTTTGAATTGTGGAATTTTTTGAGATTTTATGGCGGATTTTTTCACAGAAATGGAAATTTTGGCGGATTTTGAGGAATTTTGGGCAAATTTTGCCCAATTTTGGCAAATTTTGGCATATTTTGAGGATCAAATTCAAGGTCAAGGTCAAAGGTCAAGGTCACGAGCATCCAAGATGGCCGCTGTGACATCACAATCCAAGATGGCTGTCGACACCACAGACACCACAGCCTGAAGCCTGATCTAGTAGGAACCAAAACATACTACTCCTGTGCATGACAGGGTCGTCGGGGGTCATGACTACCGGCTCTGGGGTGGCCGGATCGTCAGGGACACTGTCGTCCTCAGAGACATTTACAACCCTTAGCCCCTCGGCATTCGAGTCACCTGGGCCAAGGCCGTCGACTGGGTTGTTGTCCTCCAGGAAAAGGTGGTCCATGAACAGTTCAAGCTCGCCCATGTTCGTGCCATGTGGCACGCCCGCGGCATTTACGTCTGCTTGTGTCCCATTTCTTTCTCTTGGGAACTGACTGGTGGTCAGATGTATGGGTTTCCAGAGCACTGTTCCCTGGTGTGAGCTTATCGGGGGCCGCTGTTTTCTCTCGGTCGGGGGGTGTTTGGACAGGCGGACCCCAGGTCAGGTCTACTGGGTGCGGGTCGGTTGGAGCGGCAGCTGGCTGTACATCGGGTGGGTTGGCCAGCCGGAGGTCGTCCCGGTGAACCTTCAACTCTCGCCCATTGGGATGGCGAACCAGGTAGGAGGTGGGCCCAAGCCGGGCCACGGCCCTCTGCAGCCCCACCCACTTCGGCACTAAACCGGCGCAGAACTTTCGGTCCCCAGCAGACAGGTGGTGGCACCGGATGTAGACCTGCTGACCCGGGGTCCGTGGGGCAGGGGGTCGGGTTGACTGGGGGGTGCATTGAGCCAAGAACTGTGCCTGGTGCTGCTGCGCCTTCTCCCTCAGCTCTTCTACTGGAGCCTGCTCCATGACTCTTCCCGCCTGGACCTCCCCAGGCAGGGCGAGGTTCCGTCCCTGCATCAGTTCGGCTGGGGAGTGTCCCATCACCATGTTGGTTCTACGACGTAGACAATACAGGAGGGTGGGGAGGAGAAGATCCCACTTTGTATGGTCTTCATCTAACCTGATGCGCAACTGAGTCTTGATGTCCTGATTCCTACATTCGGTAGGGTTCGCACATGGATGGTAGGTGGGAGTGGTGTGGTGCTCCACCCCCACCTACTGACACCTTCCACTGCCTCCCTGCGAACTGCACCCCATTGTCCATCAGCAGGACACCTGGGTATCCATATCGCTGGAAGACTTCACGCTCCAGGAGTGCAATCAGAGTACTGGCCTTCACATTGGCCACCGCGAATCCCTCAGCCCAGCGGGTGAAGGAATCAGTGACCACGACGATGAAGCGCCAGCCTCGGGACATGCGAGGATACGGCCCCATAATGTTCATGGCGACCGTGTGGAAACGGACATTAGGCTGTAGTGGAACCAGCTGTTCCTCGCCATCAGGACAGCGGGACTTTCGCTGCTGGCAGATCTGGCAGGCCCAAACGTAACGCCTAATGTCTGAGGCCATACCTGGCCAATGGAAAGCCAGCTTGACCTCCCAACGTGTCTGTTCTGCACCGGGATGACCGGCTAGTGTGTTGTCATGGTAATAGTGCTGGATGGTGGGTCTGACTGCTGGGGGTGCATACGCCTGCCATCTACTGTTCCTGTGACGCCTCTTAGTCTGGAGCAGCCCCTCCAGACTCCGGTGATTTGGGACCAAATGGGTCCCACAGTCAGCTAGGTGCGCGTGCGTGTCTGGGTTCCGGTGCTGCTCCTCGCGCACCTGCGTGAGCAATTCTGCTACTGTGGCTGGTTCAGGATTGTGAATGGCAGCTGGTGGCCCCCGCTGTGCGTACAGTGTGTACTACAGTGGAGGCTCGGGACAGTCGTGGGTGGGCTCTGGCATTGGGGGAGGAGATCCTCCCATCCCTGGTTGTCGTGGAAGTCGTTGTTTGGATCTGGATGCCTCGACATCTCGTCAGCCAGCTGGTTCTCTCTTCCTGGCACATGCTCGATGGAAAAGGAGAATCCCGTGAGCATCATGGCCCAGCAAGCAAACTTGGACTTCTGGCCCTGTGCTGAGTCGAACCAAGCACTGGCTGTCGGTACATGCGTGAACGTGCGGTCCTCGAGGTGGTGGCGGGATCTCTGGATGGCCCAGACCACTGCAAGGCATATTTGCTCATTCACGGGGTACTGTCTTTGGGCCGGGCCAAACTTGGTTTTGGCATACTCGACAACCAGCTTCCGCCCCTCGTCGTCGACCTGGCAGAGGACTGCGCCCATCCCGTCCTGACTGGCGTCAGTTTGGATGAAGAAGGGGTGGTCTGGCCACCGGAACTTGGTCTTTTGTGACAGAAGGCTGGTCATCAGAGCTGTGACCATTGAGAAGTGTGGGATGAATGCCCGCAGCCAATTCAGTAGTCCCATCAGTTTCTGGTGCGTGGCGCCAGCTTCTTCTCAATCAGCTCCAGTTGCACAGGTCTCAGTCAGCATCCCTCAGCTGTCACGACGTGCCCCAGGTACTCTATCACCTCCACCCCGACGTAAAATTTATGGGGTGCACAGGTGAGCCCGTGCCAGGCCAGTCGTTTGAGGACCAAAGCCAAGTGGTGGACGTGGTACTCCCACATACGGGTCCAGATGATGACATCGTCGAGGTAAGCAGTGGCGAACTTGCCAATATAGCCGTCCAAGATGCGCAAAATAATGGTCTGAAAGGTAGTGGGGGTGTCCATGAGTCCGAACGGCATGGCACAGAATTGGAACCGCCGACCATCAGGCACTGTAAATGCAGTCTTGGGGCGGTGAGCGGGGCTCACTGGCACCTGCCAGTATCCGGATTTCAGATCAGTGGTGGTAAAGATCTTCGCATCTCCCAGCCGGGCCAGAGCATCAGTAATGTTTATGAGTGGTGGCGAGGCTGGGATCGTAAGGCGGTTCACTGGCTTAAAATTCACGCAAAAGCGCAGTGTTCTGTTCTTCTTTGATGCCATTACTATTCGTGAGTTGTAGGGAGAGGTGCTGGGTTCAATGACCCTGTCGCGCAGCATCTCATCATCATCTGTCTCGGAATAGGGACCTGCTCGCAGGGTCTGAACCCAAACACCTTCTCATAAGGTGGCTTGTTGGGCACCATAGGAATCCTGTGTTCAGTAACGGTGGTGCGCCGCAATCGGTCTGCGGCAGCGAAGACCTGGGGCTGGCCCTCCAGCACATGGTTGATAGGATCAGCATACTCACTGGGCATGTTGTACCGAAGATCGTTCAGGTGAGTGACTGAGTTGGGGAGAGGAGGCTGGGGGCGGTGCACACCATAGACTGTCCAGCTTCCGCACGTACCGAGATGGAGTCGCCCGGCACGGACCACAATGGTTGCATCCACCTGCTCGAGCCATGGAGCCCCCAGGATGAGTTCTTCCCGCAGATCGGGAACCACTAGGGCCTCAGTGTGACTGACATGGTCCCTGATGTCGAGTCTTACCTTAGTGGTGCCCACAGTCGTCGTGCTTGCGCTCTTGGTGGCCAGCTGCACCACTCCTTGGCAGGGTGTTACCTCGGTACTGGGGACAAGGTGTACCACGATGTAGGAGTGGCTCGCAGCAGTGTCCACCAAGGCTAGCAGGTCCCGCTCGTTCGCATGGACAGGGATCCGGAGCAACCCAGGTCCTTCCGGCCCCAAGCAGCCGAGTCGGGGCAGCTCTCCCTCCACGTCGGCCACTGCTGTCAGGGTAGCCAGCGCCGGGATGCCAGCAGTGGAGCTCGTCGGCGACCCAGGGCGCAGCCTGTAGCGCTGTTGTCGGCCAGGGCGCAGCCCATCGTGCTGTTTTCGGCCAGCCCCACCTGCATCAGGTGGGCAGAGCGGCTCGGCTGGTAGGAGAATCGGGGGTCGGGGTCCAGCTGCTTGCCTGCTCCCGCTTAGGCGTTTCCCACCGACGTTGTTCCAATTCTGCTCGTCTTTTCTTGGGCAGCCTTGACTGGGCACACCCAGTGCCAGTGATGGGTCTCGGTGGGGCAGTATTGGCAGCGGGGTGTGGGGTCGTTCGTCGCAGACCCCTTGTCCACGCTGCTCCTCCCTGCGTGGTTGCCGCCAACACCGCCGCGATAGGTATTGTGGTGCGGCGACACATTGCTGTGGTCCGCTCGCAATGACGGGCATCCCATGCGGTGGCAGCGGCCATGAGTTCGGCACTACCGCCATGGTATCTTCTGGCGGGGCAGAAGAAAGTCCGGAGTTTAATATAAATGTCGTCTGTGTTGCCGCGGTGGCAGCATGGGCACGGCCTGCAGGTGTTGCAAGTCCTGCTCCATTTCCCGCGCTACCAACAGTAAGTCTTCGAGACTTCTTCCTGCCGCGGACCTCAAGAAAGGGCGAATTTCGGGGACCAGGAGCTCTACGATGACGGCAACGCTCAATTCAAGTCGTCACCTGGTGCTAGACGTAGGTGTAGCCGCAATTTGTTATATATGAAATCCTCCACTCCTTCCCCTTCACCCTGTGGTTGGCAAATTAATGTCCTTTGGCACTGTGTGCGCGCGCGCATCGTCTAAATGCAGCACTAATTGCGCCGTGAACTCGTCCCAAGTATATCGATAGTCCCCTGCCATAGTTCACCATGCTTCTGCGCGACCCCGCAAATGAGTGCTCGTCCGTGGTGCCCATTCGTCAGGGGGCACGAAATAGCGCGCACGTCTGTCCTGGCATATCCCTAGAAACACCCGCGGATCTTCGTGTTCCAGTCCACTGAACTCCAGTAGCGCAACAGACGCACTCGCATACCAGACTGTCTGCATCTTTTGCCCCATCTGTTCACCCTTTATTTTTGACTCGCAGTTTAGGCACAGAAAAAAGTCTGTTGTGAAAATTTCCGAATTCACTGGTCGTTTTGCACTTGCGGTGTTTCACTGCAGCACAGCTGTGACAGCACGCTACTTCCCCCTGTTGTCCCTGACAGTACGGCGCTGCGAACATCACCTTAGAGCTGTCACTCGCACTGACACTTCCACTTCGGTTGTCGCTTTCTGGTCCTTTGCACACTGTTGTTATCGACCGCGCCCGTTCCTTCTGTGCCTTGAAAAAAGTAAATAAGGTTTTTATCTGTCCCATTACTGTCCTCTTTGTCCATGGTCGCATCTGTCCGACCCGGTCGACAGGTCGGGAAAAAAAAGTCAGTGGCGAGGCACGGGTAAACAGGCGGTCCGCCTCCCTTCACCCAAAGTCTTGTGTCTCGTACCCGCATGCACACCGCCTCGCGGTTGTCGAGCTCATGGTTCGGGAAGAAACCGAAAATGCTCCCGCGGCCAGAAGAAGCAGTCATGCGATACTATCGGCGTGTCGGAGTGTCAGCGTGTCGGCGTTTCGGTGTGTCGGCGGTGTGAAGCTTAAATCCGCTGAGTTTATTCGGCGAGCCAGGAGGAAACTTAATCTTTGTGCGATGCCGCATATCAGTTGCGCTCGCCGACTTCCCGTCTCCGCTCCGCAGCTGTCCCTATGCGAGTCGCTGTTGCAACTAAAATAGCAGATTTCACGACTGCAAATTTCGCGTTTTCTAAGCCACACAAGTTGGGCGCCATATGACGACACCTGGCACTCTGTCCCCTGTTGCGAGAGATTCCCTGTCGTGACGAGAGCGCCAGCCAGCCTAAAACTCAGGGAGTAAACAGGTTCTCACCTTGTGGCTTACAACAGGGGGCCAGGACAACAGCGACCCCTCGAGCTGTCAGCCGCTCGAGACGCCATTTAGTTCGGTCTATGTAGGTTCGTAGTTCGGTCTATGTCGTTAAAGCACTGGCTGCTAAACGGCGAACCACTCACGAGTCGCTAGCGGCGAAGTGCAGAGCAGCGCTCAGACGCATCCGTCGTGGATGAGAGGCGAGCTACGACTGCCTCCCACGCACCGGCTCACGGCGAGCAGGAAGCAGGGGAGGGGGACGCACGAGATGCGTGAGAGACAGTATGTGGTCCCAGTGCGATTACACTGTTATCACACCAGCCACCGCGCTCGGGTGCGCTCACTGCTCAAAAGCACTTTTTAACACTCATGCCCAGACCAGACAGCTATAAGCAACAGCGGGCCTAGGGACCAAGATAGACATGACAGCTGTCGTCACATTATTGACTCCAACAGTCTTTGGCTCCAAACATGGTTGACTCCAACAGTCTTTGGCTCCAAATTTTATTGGCTCCAAAAGCCATTGGCTCCGAAAGACTTAAGCTTGAAGAGTTTTTGGCCCCAAAACTTACTGGCTCCAAAAGCCATTGATTCCAATAGCCTTTGGATCCAACATTCTTTGGCATTAACATTCTTTGACTCCAACATTTTTTGGCTCCAAAAAAAGGGAAAAAAATGTATTTGGCTCCAACAGTCTTTGTCCCCAAAAGTCATTAGCTTCCATAGTCTTTGGCTCCAAGATTCATCGGCTCCAACTGTCTTAGGCCTAACGGCTCAAACAACTATTGGCTAAGAAGATATAAGACTACAAGACTACAAGACTACGAGACTACAAGGCTACAAAACTACAAGACTTAATGCAACAGGTCTATGAGAATACGAGTCTAAGAGGCTTCAAATAGCTCGAGACTACGAGGCTACATAGCAACAGTCTACTAGACTACAGGGCTACAGGCTTCATTGCTACTAAGCTACAATTTTATGAGACTACAATGCTGCAAGGCTACGAGGCAACGATACTACTAAGGAGGAGGTTTGTCTTGCATGATAGTGATTCTCAGCCATTTTAATACATATTATTTGACTGGGTAATGATTTTTTGCTTGAATTCCATGTGATAAAATTATTTTATGTGCTTATTTATTAACAGAAATTCACTAATTAATTGTAACTCTGAATAAAATTGCATGTCTCATTAAGTGAATAAGTTTTCATGCTGATATTTATTTCTCATAAATAACCAGAAGCACTCGGAGAACATCAGCAGAAGTCTCGCCAGTATTAGCGAGGAGCACACAAAGAAAACCTACAGAAGCATCGCCATGAAATATCAGAATAATTTGGAGAAACCAACAAAATCTTGAGATGAATAATCAGGAGCACATTGAGACTACTAACGCATGTTTTATTAAATCAAGATTATTAAATACAAAAATTAAAAAACATATATATAAAATTTCCAAAACAGTTTCTGTGAACTTCTCCTGCGTCAGCAAGGATAGAGTTCTAACACAAGGCCAATTTTTTTGTTATTTTTTATTTCCTTTTTTTCACTTTTTTGTGTTTCACTGATCTTGATTTAGGAAAACGTTTCAGTTATCTCCACGTGCTCCTGATTATTCATCTCAAGATTTTGATGTTTCTCCAAGTTTTCTGGTCATTCATTGTGATGCTTCTATTAGTTTTCTCAGTGTGCTCCTGATGTGCTGGTGTTTCCCGAATGCTTCTGATTATTTCTATCCATTTATCAATCTCTGCATGAACATGCAATTTTATTCAAAGTTACATTTAATTAGAGAATTTCTGTTAATAAATCAACTCTTACAATAATTTTATCAGGTGGAAATCAAACAATAAAAAACAATAATCAGTCAAATATAATGCCTTAAGATGAGTAAGAATAACTATCATGCAAGACGAACTTCCATCTCCTTGTTAGTCCCGTAGCCTTTGTTGTCATGTTGCCTCGTAGCCTTGCAGCCTTGTAGCCTCGTAGACTTGTAGAATTGTAGCCAATAAGTCTGGTACTTGAAGCCTCGTAGTCCTGTAGCTAATTTGAGCCTCTTAGACTCGTGTACTCATGGACCTATTTCCTCATAATCTTTTAGTCCTATGGGCACATAGTCTCCAGCCTCATTGACTTGTAGTCTTGTAGCTTCGTAGCCAAGTCATCTTGTAGCCAAATGTAGTTGGAACAGTTAGGCCTAAGACCGCTGGAGCAGATGCCTATTGAGCCAATGACATTTGGATCCAAAGACTGTGGGAACCAATGACTTTTGGAGCTAAAGACTGTTGGAGCCAAATACTTTTGTATCCAATGACATTTGGAGCCAATGTCGTTAGGAGCCAGTGATATTTGGAGCCAGAGACTGTTGGAGTGAAATACTTTTGGAGCCAAAGACAATTGGAAACAAAAACAGTTGTAGTCAAAGATAGTTGGAGGTATTGTAGCCTAACATAAATTGACGATCGAACCTACCGAGTTGAATGTTCGTGAAAATGAACATCCTTTTCGTTAAATGTACTTAGTCACAATTAATATTCAACTAATGAGATAGTATCCCCGTGGTGAGATCGTATCTCTGTGACGAGATCTTATGGCTACGATGAAATCGTACCCCTATGAGAAGATCGTATCCCTGTGGCGAACTCGTATCCCTGTAATGAGATTGTATCCTTGGGTCGTATCCGTACATCGAGATCGTATCCTTGTGGGGAGATCGTATCCCTGTCCATTTCTCTGCGACAAGCTCGTATACTACCAAGTTGCAATTACATACAAATGTGTGTTCCTTGTCTTTGAATTTACTTTCTTTTTCAATGTGATCCTTTTTTTAATGAGCTTTACAATGTGAGTAGGGGATCCGGGCCCAGGTTTTAAGGCTTTGAGCCAGAGGAGCTGACCGTCATATTTGATTGTGACGTCATGGCAACCATCTTGGACTCAAAATGATTCATAAATGACTTAAAATGAAAAAAAATTTCTAAAAATGTCCCTATTTCGAGTGAAAAATTCCCGTTTTAAGGGAAAATTTCCTTTTTTATTCCTAAAAAACTCGAAAATTCGGAATTCGAAAAACCTCAAAATACTATTGCTTTAGAAAGAACCAAAATTCCCCCAAGAGGTTTAAATTCCCCAACGACAAGCCGCCTTAAGCCTCTGACGGCCATCTTGGACGATCTTGACCTTGACCGTAAAATTCAAATTCTTTAATTTTTGACCAAAAGTTCCGAAAAAATTCCAAATATATATTTTACACAAGTGCTTACTTCAAATGTTAAGTTTCTTTCGGTACTCGTTTCGATACCCAGCCAGAGTAAACATGTAATTTATTAATATATTAGAAAAATTCTTAATAAAAATTAATGAGTTATAAAATTTCTTACGTCAGACCAACATTTTGAATTACGATGTAAGCGTTGCAATTATCGTTTCTTGTATAAGCAAAATTAATTCTTACTGATGAAATATTAAAATCATTCTATTTAAGTAATGGTTCCAAATTAAAACTGTCGTTAAACATCTGCTCTTAGTCTCAGTAAATAAAATGGTCTTTGTTCCGTAATTATCGCTGTATCGAAAGGACACAGGAGAAAGTTTTGCAACAAGGAATTTATCTTGAGAAAGAATGGTAGACAACACGAGAAGAATGGTTGTTGTAAAAATCCACTACACTATATGTTAAGTTTTGTTCGTTGTAGCAAGTAGTTTAGGCGAAGAAAGCTTAAAGAGACACAATAGAAGTTGCAACGCCAAGCCTGCTTACAAGCTATATTACAGTGATTGATCTACTAATCTAAAGAAGAGTATTCTGCATTATGTCAAAAATTTTCTTTGACTTAAACGAGATTATGTTCAAGGCTCTTCCGATCTAGACAAAGAACTTAAATTGAAGGACTATGATGGTTTATGGACGAATGAAGACAATGGAAGAATCCTTAAAATAAAAAGTGTGAATACATTTAAGCCAGATTCAAGTAGATACTCCGTATTTTGTAAAAATGATGGACTTTTAAAAAGTAAACTTGAAGACGATGAAGAAGCTTCGACATCAACGATTTCAAATTATTACAGTAATCTCAGGGAAGACAATGACTTCTACGATGATGGTAACATTGGCTCAGAGGCTGGTGGCATAGCTAAGCAAAGACTGTGATGAAGCACCTAAAGCGTCAAGTTCGAAAGCTGTGATGAAGCCTTGAGAATTAAATGTTAGAAACAGTGTGTTAAAATAAATAATTATGATCAAGCTTACGATGAACACTGGGACGATATTTATCTTAAATATATTAATAACATACATTACAGGAAGATGACTATAGCAGAATAAATTGATAATATATTATGGAAAGATCGTAACAATTTGGTTGGTTGCCTGAGACAGTTGGTGACATCGGTTCGTAGATGAAACTACTCGCCTTGACATGTGTTTTCAGGACATCTCCACATGGCAATAGATTAACTAGACACGTCCAGTTGGTGGTTAGGCACTTCCAGTTTGAATCGGTCCATTCAAAAAGGGCTTCAGTTCTAAACAAGTTTTTTTTGAGAAAAACACAAAAAACTGTCAATACTGTCACCACTCATATTAACTATCTATATTACTGTTCTTGTACATAGTTTGTCGAAAAATAATAATATTGTTGGACTGAAGCCCTTTTTGCATGGAAAAGTGTTTTATTACACATAATTTTTATTGTTATTTTAGTATTTATATTATTTTCAATTGTTTATTATCAGATAAAATGGTAGTAAATAAGTTACAATATGTCACATTTTACTACAAATTAGTTTATTTACTCAAGAACAATGTGTCAAGAAATACATTATATACAGTTAATCATCTTGTACTTCTAAATCAATGCTCTCCAGTTAATCACCTTGTAATTCCAAATCAATGTTCTACAGTTAATCATCTTGTACTTCCAAATCAATGTTCTCCAGTAAATAATCTTGTACTTCCAAATCAATGTTTTCAGCTGTTGGCCAGTTACAAATAAATATCAATGTAAAATTGTTTATGCTCCTCGGGAATGTAGGGCAGAAGTTTTCTTATGTCATCTAATTTCTTTTTTTTTAATGGGGACCTTCCCTTGTAGATACGCAATGCATGGTGAAAATTCGGGGGTCGTCATTGATTGCCACAAACAAAAAGTATGTAGTACCATGCCATTGATAAATTTTCGTGCAACAATTGTTTCAGGCATATCTTGACTAAAAGTAAAATGCATAAAGGAACGTATGCCAAACTGTTGCTTATCGTCTTTCGGAACTGATATAGGGCGCGTTTCTTCTGAAATGACAGACTTTTTTTAATATTGAGGCCACCATGTTTTGTAATCTAATATATGTTACGATTTTACATGTGTCACCATAAACTTATTATTATTACTGCTCTTTATTACTAATTCAGTAATATCTCTTAAGGAATATAAACGGTCATGCTATTCAGCTGTATTTTAATCATTGAAAAATCTGAAACAAGTATCATCGTCATCAGCGTGAATCGGCTTGGCGTGGCTTTCCCCTTCCCCCCTTCCTCCATCCATCCCAACGTTTGTTCTAGTCCCCTTCCTGCGTTTCGGCGCATGCGCGGCACGCCCCCACGACTAGTATTTAAGCTCTGGCAATACTTATCTCTTCCTTCATTATGCCAAAATTTAGTTAGTTTTTGGTACGTTAAGTAAGAGCTAAGTTACTCTTTGCAGGAATTACGGACGACGAGCGGACTGTGTAAGGAAATTGTTTCTTTGATTTGTATCAACTGTTGCTTGGTGCTGAAGGTGGCTCAGCGTTATGTAAGTTAACTTTGAGATATCTTCCCAGTTAATCAAATTTTTGTTTCAGCCGCCACCTTATAAATTCTCTTTCGGTGTAGTCGTTTCTTTTGTTGTTTTGTGGCATTTCAAGTCTTGACGTGTTATTTTTTGCTTTGTCCTTTGTCCGGTCCCACCGCTTGTGTTCGTGTTCGCTAGTTTTTATATTTTATATTTTATATGTAACTTGCATTATAATTTTGTAATTGTTTGTCAGGCCGATGCTACCTAATGCCCTTATGATTGCACGTGTCTTCGTGGCGGTAATCGCTTTCTTTCAAGTCACGCGTTTCAAACTTCGCAGGTAGCCATTCAACCGCCCTTTTACCTTGTTCAGGTCGCGTGAGGCTTGCTTATCTGTAATATGTTTTGTGTAGAGCTTCTACTTCTTGCGTAACGGTTGTTAGTTCATGTGTACTGTTAACCTGCGTATTATAAACATTATAAATTCTCTTAAATAAGGTAATTCTCTTAATTATTGTACCTGTTATACAGACTGTATCTGTATTTATATTTGAATCTGTAATTATATTGGCGTCAATAATAAATGTTGATATGATTGTACTCATTGAGGAAAAATATGATGGCATACTTCATCAACACACTGAAACGAGACATCTCTAATTAAGCTTAGAGCAATCACTCTTCGTCGGACGAAGAGTGGTTATCGAACCCAGCGCCCTTCAAATCTCAGTCGCAGGGGAGAAACGAATGACCCCTGATGGGGAAGAACTGTTCTATTTTATTAAATCGACCAGTGTGTGTTAAAGCCAATAACAAACTTGCTAATGAGTGGTTTTTGTTCTGGCTAGAACAATTGTCAGAAAAAAATCCTTATCTCCTTAACTTCTGAAGGAACCGTGGATGCAGCAAACATTGACTGTTAACTGCCTCATATAGAAAGTCTCTTGAACTGGGATTCGAGGCAATTGAATATTTTGCATATAATCCATAAAGATGGACAGAACGTGTGGTTCAGTTTTGCAGTCTCGTTATTTTTAAGTTCATTATAAAACTTCTTTGCCCTCCTTCTGTGAATCATTAGTTCCGCTGCTCCTCTTGGCTGCTTCATTTATGTGAGGGCTTTTAAATTTCAGTTTTAACTCCTCACAAGTACAGCAGCAATCTACCTGGGATCTGCCAAATGATAGCGAAAAGTTTTCATTAAAAAACTTTATGAAAAACTGATAGCTACAGTTAATGTCAAGATGTTTATCTTTGAAACGATTGCCATCGCCCGGGTTCTCGTGCTCGAGATCCGGCGTAGTTCCTAGCGGGAAGGCTGGTTCTTTACGGAAAACGTGTCCGGGAGGGCGCCAGGCTAACTCGGTGGTTAACCACGAGGTGGGTCGGTGGGTACGAATGCCCCCGCATGGCCCACTAGGAACGGCGGCGGTGGTCGTGGTGTTAGGGATCCCTGGTTACTGATACACTACTGGCACTACACAGCATAGCACGCTGATCCCTAACTGGATTGGGGAAATTCACAAATAACATACACGAGTCTTTTTTGCACTGTCGTATACACGTCGCGCACGGAGTGTGCGGAGTGGACGTTTAATTGAAATTGGCAGTTACACTTGCAGTTGCAGTTACACTATTTTTCCCTATACAAATTACACTATGTTGACACTGGGCACTCTGACGCGCCGTCACTATTATTAAGCCCTCACGCCAGTCGAGGTTGAGGGGGAGAGTTCGATTGGAGTCGGCCAATCCCGTAAATTGCGAACGGCGATGCTCGGGCCCACCTGTGTGGACCGCGGCTCGCTATGAAATTCGTTAAAAGTCTTTAACTCGATGTGGCCGGTGCCTGTGCACTTCGGCAATTAACCAAATGTCTGTGAATGCGGGAGTCGGCCCGCGCCATACGCTGCACTGCCCGCGTAATGCGTTGTGCGGGGAGTTTACGTTTAAGCGGCTGGGATAGGCCCTACACCGTAAAAGGAGCAGGCGCACACAGGAGTTAATTACAAAAAGGTTTTGGAGAGTGACTATAATTACCAGGCATGAAATCGGTGCAGACAATGGTTGAAGGCTCCCCGTGGGACGCACGTCCATCCCGGTCCATGAGTCGCTCGGTACTGGCGTCTGGCCCTGGCGCGAGGGGAGGGCTCCGCGTCCTCTCGCGTTAAGGTTTCTAAAGTTCCGTTATTCATAAATTATTATATAAATAAAAAATTATAAGTGGCTCTAAATTCACACATTAAATAATAACAATTAACCTAATACATAGAATCGTTTTGGAAATTGGATTTAACAAGTATACATTAATTAAGTTTGAATAATGTGAGTCAGACTGGAGAATGTTCGTCGCTTGATGACTGCTCCAGTTGTGAATGATACATACAAATTTGGGGCGTTTATAATTAAGTCACACACTACTTTATTTAAATTATACTGAAGGCCGCAAGGGGAGCACTCACAAATGTATTAATAAAAATCCACACGTGAGTGACCCGGGCACTCCTACGTCGCACTTCCTTTGCATGGGTTTTTAATTAAAAGTGGTGTTATCATTAATTTACGTTGAATTTACAATGTACCGGAATCGTGGTGTCTGGTTGATTACGGCATGGGCTTTAATTCTCCCTTTGCTCCGCGGTGCTCGCCTGACTCGGGTATTGAATATGTAGGCTAAATATGTCAAATTATGTCAGATCCGAACTATATTCATTTTCCATAATATATTTTTAAGTCACTTAAATTACATTCCTTTTTCAGTTAGTGATGTGTTAAAACGTTTTTGAAATCTATCAAAATTATTTTCCAGAAAAAAAAAATCAGACTCATCACAACTGCTTATCATTTGAAAGAAAAATTCGACACGTCCATTCTCACAAAACATACCATACAATTAAATTTACACAATTTCCAGTGACCTGTTTCGAGAAGAAATAGAAAAATATACACACATTGGGATGCACTCTGCAACATGCATGGATATGTTGGAACACCCTACCTTAAAAGCTGTCACAGTAATTGCAGTCCTCGGGAGGTAATTCACGCCGGTTTTTACAGGTTGATCCATGACAGTTTCCACAAGCCGAAGAACATGAGATGCCGTGTTTCCTACAACTGCAGTTGGATTCACCGCAAGTGCACCTGATTACCTTCAAAAGGCATTCCGGAGCTGTTGGCTTGTCTATCGAAATTGGCAAGACAAGGTGGCCACATTTTCTCCATCCCCATTCTTCTGGATTCATATTAATTCCCTTCCATTCTTGTATCTGATAGAAAACCCTTAAGCAATGGAAACGAGCTGAAGCACTAGTTGAGGGTAACTGTTCTGGTTGTACACATTTGGAACTAGTAGCTTTCTCACTAAACACTTTAAAACGCAAAGTGTCGAGTGTGTCACTTCTCTACCCATTGTACAGGCGTACTAGCAGCTGTTCTCCCAATTTTACAATGTCTTCTTTTGACACACTGGGAATACTATCTGAAATTACTTTCGCAAGTTGCCTGAAGGCACTGTCATTCTGGATCAGATCCAATATTTTCCCCTTTCCTATACCATAGATGTGTGATGTTGTATCACATCCCATGAATGCATAGCAGAAAATAATATTACTACAAATTTCATCACCGAGTTTCAGCTTTAGCTCCTTAATGTGATATGTTTTCTTCTGCCTTTGTTCACTTTTTAAACACAAACAGTTATGTGATTGTGGGTCAAAGTAGTAGAGTAAAAGGACAAGTAAATCTGTGTCTGTTCCTATAACTGTTGTCAACTGTTCTTTTGCACATTTTAGAGCTTCTTGGACAATGTAAATATCTTCATCACCTGGTGCTTCGACAACAGGACATTCTGCTTCGCGTAAATGTATAACTAATAACCTTAAAAATTGTCCTTTATTTCGCTCGTTCAAAAGAAACATATCTTTACGGAGTGATAGTTGCATCTCTCCTGTGAATTCAACTACAGGTGATGCATTACCTCTTGTTCTTTTCATATGTGCTGTGTATTTAGTACTGTGAGTTTTTCCATATCCATCAAATACAGTACCTAGTTGCTAATCCATAATTTTCCAAGATGAAACTCACGTACAGCTGAGCGATCTCGTTGTATGTTGCAGTATGGGGGGCCAAGGTAACTGATGAAGTAAATATTCTCCGTCAATGACATATTTAATCGCAGTTGCGTTTTCATTTTCAAAAACAGTTGAATTCTCTTTAGTCTCATCTGATTTCTTATGCGATGTTATCTTACATATTTTATCTGCTAGAGTAGCCTTATTTGCATATCTAAGTATACCAGATGGTTCAAATAAAGCCAAAGGAAATGTGCACAACTCACAGGAAAAATAATCTGAAATATCTTCTTTATTAAATCTCAGTGTATTAACAAGGCGCTGGAACAAAAATTGTGGATCTACATTAATTACATCACAGTTTATTCTGAAGGGCTTATCACAACCCATTATCACAGCATCGTTTGCAGAGTTATAACACATGGATACATAAAATCACTCAGTACAAGGGAATGGGAATTCAATAGTAACTATACCAGTAAATAGTAACTATACCAGGACAATAGTACATAAATTTTAAGCAAATTTTGATAAAGGTAAATTTATTATATAATGCAATTTTTTTGCCTTTAATTTAATTCACGATTTATTTTGAAGTACGGTGCACGGTTTCCGTTTATTTTTTCTTTTGATAACTTTTTTCCGGGACATTTCCTGGAAAACAAAATAACAATTAAATGTTGATCTGTGTGAAATTCTAATATATTATGAAAAACGTTCTTTACTTTATCTTTTTCTTAAACCATTATGCTCTAAAGTGCACAATTTTCGATTTATTTCATTTTTAATATTTTTTCCGGGACTAATCCCGGAAAACGAAGCAGAAGTTATAAGCGGATTTTCTTGCCCACTGTATATGTTATGGAAAAGTTAATTTTCTTTCATTTTTGTCTGTACAAGTTTTGTCGTCAGATGCACCGTTTTTGAGTTCTTTTTTTTTTTTTTTTTTTTTTTTTTCCCGCGTTTTTCCGTGACAAAACCAGAAAAGAAAGTGGATTTCAGTGGATTTTGGAAATGTTATTCTACGAATTTTTCTGCGAATTTTGATGTAAAAAAAAAACCTTTTCTTGCAATTTGTCCATGTTTTTTTCATATCTTTCCTGGACTACAGCGGTATTTTTCTTCGATACTCGGCGAACATTTTTAACAGATTATGTGCAAAATCATACGCATAAGCCAAGCTCCTCCAAACCAAGAAGTGCTACTCGCTGATATGCGACTAAGATTTTAAACAGGTCATGCTCAAAGTCAGGCATATTCACCAGTCGTCTCCGAACACGAGTTCAATCATGGAAAGACTACAGTCTTGTCGATGCACATTCGAAAAAACGAAAGCACATTAAAAAAAAGAGAGCACAATCAACGAAAATTATGCACATCCGGAAGCACATTCGATAAAAAGCTAGCGCAATCAAAAAAGTAAGCTCATTCAACAATGATGAAGCACATTTAACCAAAAAAACACTTATTTGTATGAAATATTGTGCCACGAATCAGTAACCTCTTGGCATAATTCAAGGTTTTACCTTCATTTTATAATGTTTTTATTTGATTTACCGAAGTAATTTAAATTTCATGCTTACTGTACTCTCCATCTTAAACTTTGCCGGACTGGTTTACGTTTGTGTTCCCAGCGCCTCGGACGCATGAAACAGCAATCTCTTATTAGGTCAGCAAGGCTCATCAATATTCCCTCGCTTATAGGCACGACTTCAGATATAATTTCTCTCGCCCACCGTGCCCCGACCGAGACTCGTTCTCGGAGTCACTGCACTTGTAAGTCTCGTTTGAGGCACGAGCTTTCTAAGATGTCAGCTGAAGTAGGCGACTTCGACGTGAAGATCTTTTCGCCATCGCCAGGATACACCAGAGAGGCCAGTTTCGCCAAGTTCACACTACGCCAGCTTTCCACGGAACCCTTGCCAGCCGTATTTTTCGCTGTGCATCCTAGAACTAGGTTCATGGAGCATAACTTGGTGGTTCGACCCTAACTCCATTTCCCCTCCCGTGGGCTCAAGCCACGCCTCACGTCAGCTCTCAGGCGACGACTTGGAAGCCAACTCTCGGATGCCTGACGCACTAATTGCAGATAAATTATGTACCAACCACCAGAGTGCAGCACCTTCCAGACCTTTCAACCTAGGCAATATGGCTCACCAGCACAGTCTCGGCGCGCTATCTGTTGGCTTCGTCGTCTACTAAATATGGGCGCGACCATATATATATATATATATATATATATATATATATATATATATATATTTTTTTTTTTTTTTAATTTTATTTATGTCGTCTTCCCTCTCTGGCCTATTGGCTAATCGGATGAGTTTATTCTCCTCCCAAACTCCGTTAGAGCCCCGCCCTCATTTTTTTCAGCTCTGATGGTCCTTCTGGCTCCTTTTAATTATACGGACTACCCATTGTCCGGAGAGAGTCTAAGCCCGCCCGTCGTCCATACTTCTAGGCTCTCGCGACTTGTCTCTGTCGGTCCGGGGCCGAACTATCGAACAATCTGGGTGACACTAGGATTTAGTTGCCTAGATTCAGGATAGTTTTCCTCTGTACGAGGAGTGCTATTGTAAATCATGTAGTGTGGTAGAAACTTTGTTCGGGTTGCTAGGCACGTGTTTCTTCCGCGACTGCTGTTGCACCAACTTCATGTGCTGATCGTCGGGTCTTCCCCACTATGGTAAGTGAAACTCCAGGCCATCCCTTTTTTTCTTCTTTACTATTTCCGGATTTCCCCTTTGCTCATTTAACTTTATTCGTGGATTTCACTAAATCTGCCTTCATTGTGTAACCTTTGTGTTCTCAGTGTGGGGTTCTACTTTACTGCGGTCAAGTCCTTAAATCAAGTTTGGGTTCAGTCCTCAGCTACCGACTACCTCTCCTCAGCCATCTTTATTACCTTATTGCCACGTGGATGCCGTCATTTCGGCGGGATGGCCCCGAACTACGTCCCCGGAGCGCCTGCAGCCAGATAAGTAATTTAAAAATGTAACTTTATCCACAGAGCTTAAGTTATTCAGTCTCCACATGGCACATTTAGCCAAAGATGAGCTATTTGCAATAGGCACCAATATTGTAAATATTTTAAATAAATAAATTACTATCTTGTCACTTGTTCTATGGAATAAATAACCAAGTACCTAAAAGTAATAATATTTTAAGCTTGGCATTTAAACGTTTGGTATTTGTTGTCTAAAAATTAATCTCAAATTTACTTCTGCTACATTAATTATCATTAAGTCATAAAAAATGTTTTATTATTAATATTTCAAATTGAAATTTGTAAACTTTATCATGTAAATCATGATGTTCTGTCTGTGATTATCTGCCTGTGACTACCAAAACAATAATAAAGATAATAAAATAGGAAATACTCAGTAACCAGTGAACTTAAAGTTTATTTTTGTTGATTATACTTACGATCCACATTAACAGACCTTTCCCGCTGTGCGTGTATTAATAAATAAATTTTGTGTGCTCATACCCGTGTTTATCTATGGATTAGTAGTTAAACACAAGGGCGTCGCCAGCCGATGACCAGCCGAAGGCATAAGGGAGGGGGGGGGGGGTAATTTGTGGGAAAAGTATGTATTTTTTTTGCATATCTAGGGCTAAAGGTGGGGGGGGGGCAACTGCCCACCCTATCCCCCCCCCCCTGGCGACGCCCTTGGATAAACTTATTCATTTCTGGCCTCGCCCGTTTCCAGGTTATTATTTTCTTTTTCTATAATACCATCCTAGGGTACCTAAGAGAACACGAGGGGGAGGGTGCAATATCAACTCAGTGGGATACTATTTCCTCGCAGGGATACGATCTCATCGCAAGAATCTGTAGGATACAATGCCTCTAAAAGTATTTGGCTCCAAAATTCATTGACTTTAAAAGTCTTTTACTACTGAAGTCATTGGCTCCAAAAGTAATCGGCTCCAACTGTCTTAGGCCTAACTGCTCCAGCTACATTTGGCTACAAGGCGACTTGACTACGAAGCTACAAGACAACAAGTCTACGAGACTACGATGTAACAGAACTATGAGGCTACAAGGCAACAGGACTATGTGACTAGGAGGCAACAGGACTATGAGATTACAAGTCTACGAGGCTCCAACTAGCTACTAGAATACGAGGCTACGAAGTTACAAGATTACAAGGTTACGAGGCTACAATGCTACGAGGTTACAAGTCTACAAGATGGCAACTTGCTACAATAGCTCGTTTTAACAGCAACGAGAGTTAATTCATCTCATGCAAATAACCTGTAGCAAGAAGTCCCGGTTCTCGCAACAGTTGACGCCACATGCTGTGTTATACAGGAATTAGCTCTTTCATGTGGGATGCGGTATACTCACTCACGATTACAAGAGGAGGGTTTCGCTATACATCAAGGATAATGAAGTTCGTTTTGCACGATAGTGTTTCTCAACTTTCTCAAGACATAGTAATCACCTGAGTAATGAATCTGTTTTTTTTTTACTGAAATCCGCCTGATAATACATGCAGGGATTTTTTCTCAGGAATAACCAAAAGCACTCGGACGATAGTATCAGATGTCTTGCCAGGAATAACAAGGACCACGTGGAGAAAAACCAAAAGAAGTCTTGCTATGAATGACCAGAATATCTTAGAGAAACAAACAAAATATTCAGAAGCACACAGAGAAAACTAACGAAATATTGGCAGGAATATTCAGGAGCACACAGAGAAAACCAACGCAAATTTTCTAAATCAATATAAGTGAATCACAAAAAAAAATTAATAATGAGAAAATAAAAAATAAAAACTTAAAATAAAAAAAATAGAAATAAATCTTATGGCTTGTGCTAGAACTCTATCCTTACTGAACGAAGGATAAGTTAACAGGCTGGTGGTAAGATGTCAGTTTGTTGGTGGAAACCGTGAAGGATGTATCCATCGTTATTTTTAATCGAATGACCTCGTCGGATTTGACCTGGTAACTCCAGAGTGCAAGAGAATTTTTAAAATAAAACTATTTTAATTTTTTTAATTTTATTTAGTATATTTTTATGACTTTTAAATTTTTCCCGACTTTCTAGCATAAAAAATACGTATTTAAAGATGCCGAGCATACGAAAGAATAATCGTTTAAAGAATCAAAGATGACGGGGTAACGAAAACAGGATTTTTCTTTTTTATTTAAATTGTAAATAATATTTTTTTAAATTTTTTATTAATAAATGGCACGTTTACCCTCGCCGTGAAGCAAATCGAGGACTGAAATCGATTAGGTAAGTAACTTAATAATTAAATTTAGCAATTTTTTTAAATATATTTTTGGGATCTTTTTCGAAATATTTTGGTAAAAAATTAAAGATTTCGTGTTTACAGTCGAGTTCAAAGTTGTGACTTCTGATGGCACTTATGAGGAATTTTCCTCCTCCTTTCCGAAGAATATTGCCCCTCTCCGAGGTATTTTGGCCTCTTAGGGCTTCTTGGGAAATAAAATGGGAAATTTTCTCTCAAAATCGGAATTTTTTTAGGAATGAGTTCTTTTTGATGAATTTTGAGGAATTTCGAGTCCAAGATGGCCACCATGACGTCAGGGCGATCGGCCATTGACCTATCTACATCGGCAGCAGCACCTACTCTTGACTTCTGGCATAGGACCGCCATTCCTATGCTACTGAAAGCCCCCCCAAAAAAAAACCATGGCTTTATGTCAAGTGAACGTGGAGGGCAGCGAAGAAAAGCTTTGTCGTCTTGACCATTACGACCAATCCAACGTTCAGGGACTTCGACGTTCAACGACTCTCTTGCAAAGAGATTCCAATGTGGAGGGGCCCATCCTGTTGCCAATTAACGTTTACAGGTTCACCTACTAATTGGGGAAAGAGCCAATCTTTCAACATATACAGATAAGCAAGCGAGAAAACAACAAAGCAGTACACGCCATGTTCTTATCGCGTAAAACTGTTTGAGTTACTCTTAAATTGTGACCTTCAACTAACACTCTACAATGATTACAGTTAACACTATTAAAACTTATAACTGGGACATTCTTTCATGAACATACTGTACATTTATTCAGCAATGTGTGTAATTTTTACAGCATTAGTTGCTGTTCAACACAGTGCAGTTTACCATTAGAACATCCTATAAAATCTAGGGTGTCCACAAATGATTGGAGTGATTTCATGAGGTTGCTGTGGGTGCATTTATCAACATATCGGGATGAAACTTGGTAGTCACATGAACAAACTCAACAAGTTTTATTGGGACTTACAAGTGTTCGATATGTTGACCCTTTGCGATCCTGCACACATCAACCCTAAAATCAAGCTCTTCCCAAACATTATGAAGCATGTCCGTGTCAATGCGATCAAAAGCATTCCTGATGCGAGCTCTCATGTCCGCTAAATCAACCGATAAAGGAGGCACAAACACCAGATCTTTCACATAGCCCCACACCAAAAAATCACACGGGTTTAGATCTGGGGAGCACGGAGGCCATGCAAGGAATTGTTGATCATCAATC
Organism: Bacillus rossius redtenbacheri; assembly: GCF_032445375.1. Taxonomy (NCBI): domain Eukaryota; kingdom Metazoa; phylum Arthropoda; class Insecta; order Phasmatodea; family Bacillidae; genus Bacillus; species Bacillus rossius. Next base: position 243,574,337 of record NC_086330.1, on the reverse strand, counting down.
CCACCACGGCCTATCCATTTGTTTGGCAATCTGTGATTCAGGAATTCGCGGACATTGCGATGGAAGTGGGGTGGAGCTCCATGCAATTGGTAGATAAAGTCGTCACTGTCTGTCTCAAGCTGAGGCATGAGCCACTGTTCTAAAATGTCCAGAAAAATGTGTCCTGTTATTGTTTTTTCGCAGAAGAAGGGCCCATAAATATTCGATCTGGAGATGGCGCAGAAAACGTTGAGTTTTGGGGCGTCCCGAATATGCTCAATGATGGCATGGGGATTCTCTGTTCCCCAGATACGCACATTGTGTCTGTTCACTGTGCCACTAACGGAAAATGATGCTTCATCACTAAAGACAAGTCGATCGCAAAAGTCATCCTGCTCCTCCATCAGTTCTTGCAATCGAGTGTACCACTGAAGTGGATGGCTTTGTCCGCAGGTTTTAGCGCTTGCAGCAACTGCATGCCTTATGGCTTCTGCTTCAGATGTTTCCTTAGGATCTTCCATACAGTTGATCGTGGAATATCCAATTCTCTGCTAGCTTTCCGCGTAGACTTTTTAGGGCTACGCAGAAAACTAGCTCGCACACGCTCAACTGTTTAATCAGCCACTGGTGGACGACCCGTTGACTTTCCCTTACAAAGACATCCTGTAGCTTTTAAGTGTTCGTACCATCGCCGTATTTAATACGCAGACGGTGGTTCTGCATTGAACTTCGTCCTGAATCGTCGTTGAACTGTTTTGACTGAACGACTTGCATGAAATTCAAGGACGGCGTATGCTTTCTTGTCGTTTGCCTCCATCTCTCTAATGCTGTTCTATGTGCCGAGGAAGGCAGGAATTTGCAACACAGAATAAAACTTGTTGAGTTTCTACAGATGACCACCAAGTTTCATCGCGATATGTTGAAAAATGCACCCACAGAAACATCATGAAATCGCTCCAATCATTTGTGTACATCCTGTATAAACATTATCCTGATTTTCAGTGACTGTTTGTCAATTTCTAGCATCGTCCATCTGGTATGCAAGCTAAAATAATAGGTATTTATAATCTTTAGTGTTAGTAAATCATCAGAATCCTTTTGTGTATACACTTGAATATAACCAATGGTTAAAAAACCGCAGAGGAATAAGTCTGTTGGTGGATTGGTGTTCGCAGTCAGCTGAAACAGAGTGCTTGCCAAGCTCTGCGTATAGTGACTGTCGGGTGCGAACGAAGAAGACGGTAACTGGAGCCAGCCCGGGACTCGGTGTAGAGCGGGAACCCCCTACGAAGCTGGTGAGCCAGGTGGACATGAGTGTCCATGTGGAGACGTACATGGCAGCTGCATGTACTCTGGGCAGCCATGCTAGCGCATCCAGCATCTCGTCCAACACAGCTGTGGGTGACCGCTGTTCGCCTTAGCTTGTGTACGAACTGTACGTGTGTAAACTGTTGATATGTTAATTTTACATCTTTGATTAAATTTTTCTTTCTTCCGTTTAGACATATTGTTAGTACAGTAAAAATTTGGTTTTTTTCTTATTGTTCCTTATTGTTTGGATCCTATCTGCAGGAATCAAAGTAAATCATCATCAAGTAACTGGGTCAGCCAAGTGAAATGCAGCGCACATCTAAAATACACTCCCATTTATCAAAATAATGTTGGGTAACATGGAGCAGTGTTGCAGTGGTGAGACATTGGACTCACATTCCTGAGGACCCAGGCTTGAATTTCACTATGGCCATCCTAACTCTGGTTTGCCATAATTTCCTGCATGGGCGCAGCAAACACTTTTTTTTTTGTGTCAGGGGGGAGGGCGCGAACATGAAATATTTTTCTCAGTATTTGAAGTCCATGACTATCCTTAGATATGTTTGAGAATGAGTGGCATATATGTGAACGGGAACAGGTATTTTTAACATATTAATATATGTTCACAGTCATTATGATTCTGTTCCATATTTAAAATATATATGAAAAATAAAACAAATGATGTTATTGTTAAACTAACAAAATTATCTTGTAATATAAATAACATCATTAATGTAATAAATTACAAAAAATTATAATCTAGGATATGTAGCACAAATTTTTTGTTCTTACAAATACCAAGAATTTTCAAAAATTCTTTGTTTGTCCTAAAACCTAAAATCGTTTGTCCCAAAAATGCATTTCCATCGTTTGTCTTAAAATAAGTTGTTTTAAAATTGGGAAAATTGACATTAGGACAAACAACATTATGACAAGTGCTTTCAGGAAAAATGCCTTTCGAGAAACGACTGTATAGTATCGATATATTTTAACATCAGCTTTAGGATAAACGACTTTAGGAAAAATTACTTTAGGAAACACGACAGTAGTACAAACTACTTGTATACAATCTATTAATTACCTTTTTTACTTAAATTCCTAGCATATTACTGTTATTTACAAAAAATTAGAAACGAAAAAATTTGAAAAACTTTTTTTGTGTGACCAATTATTTTTTCAATGCTTGCCTTTGCCACCATTTGCTTTTTGCGTGATGACATAAGGAGGCCTTTGACAATTTTGCACTAAATATTCAACAAATATGAGTAGAATGTAATAGTAGGTCCTGCGGCAAATTTCAGTGTGTGGTGACAGTGTCTGTGTCCACCATCTTGGATTGTGATGTCACAGCGGCCATCTTGGATTACCTTGAACTTGACATTGACCGCATCCGCCATCTTGGATCCGCCATCTGTGATTTCACCATTTTTAATCATTATGTCACTTTCATCATTTGGATTTACAAAATTTGGTTTTCTATAATTTTCCACTATTTTTAATAATCACATCAATTTCCAATTTTTTTATGGCTGCCATCTTTAAAATATGTAATTATTATCAGAAAAAATTGAGAAAATTAATAAAATTTGTAAAAAAATAATAAATCATTTTTAATAAAAATTTTATTTGAAAACGCACTTACATCATAAAGCTGGGAGTCCTTGGTTCAAAAACGGTGAGGAAAAAATTAAAAAATGTCGAACGAACTTCCCCCCCCCCCCCCAATGTGGCTGCACCGTGTTCTACCGCCCCCCCCCCCCCCCTTCCCAATCCACCATATATATTTTTAATTACCTCTCCCCTTTCCTGCAATAAACACTCACCACTTTCCCCATCCAATTTTTTTCCCAAGAAGTTGTCACCACTTCCCCATTCCTTTCCGTCATTCCCACCCAATATTTTGATCATCCTTTCCCCTTCGCATTCCTTTTAGGCTATAGCCTAAATACTGGCTCGTTGACCAGGGCCTTCAGTTTTCAGCAGCAGTCGTCTATCGAGAAGGCAATGAAGGTCGCCATATGGGATTAGGACATCACTGCCGACATCTTTTCATCTGCTGGAGACTGCCATCTTGAAAGATGTCACAGCCATCATATTGTTTTCGTCTGTTGGAGGACGCCATCGGGGATTTTTGTTCTTCTGGAGGCCCGCCATTTTGAATAACTCCATTTTTGTTTGTTCTTAGAGTGCGTCAGCATAGCTCTGTCTCATGCCTGTAAGGTCGATATTCAATTACCCCCAAATGTAGTTACAGTCCTTATTGACATATTAAATTTAATTTTTATACAAAATATACTGTAAACAATGTGATTAAAACCATAACAGCTCGAGTTTGGAAAACAACCAATTTTAACACTGCATGGCCATCGAGACATTTGTCAAATAAAATTGATAAAATACAACACAAATATTCAGACTTTTTTTTGTTATTTGAAGGAATAATAGCATCACCTGTTTGAGACCGTCATGCCATCTTTTATTTTTCAATAGTTGCTACTATGAGCGCTGGTGTTCTGTAGTACACACATATGCTAGAGGGCACTGCCACCATATTAGTTTAATTTTTACCCACTAGAGTTCACTAGTATTTATTAAAAGGGAGCTCTCCATCTTGTTGGCTATCTTAAAAATCTGGAAATTTATGCTAGCAATATGGAAAAAATTATCACCCATCGAAATATTGATTGATTCATTATATTGCAATCCTTGGTTCAGTACTTGTTCGATCCAAAAGTAATATTTGTATGCTAAAAAACTAATTAAATAAATCGACAAACAGTCCCCAAAATGCTATAATTCCCCATATACAAGTGTTAAGGCGCCGTTGCTATATTCTCCACCAGTAATTTTTTAGCTACAAATTCGAAAATAATTCCCTTAGATCATAAAAAATGTACTAATTAATATATTGATTAATTATATCGAAATAAGTACTTGGTTTGATTCTGGCTCGATGCAAATAAAAAGTAACTTAAACTGCCATGTATTTGAGTAACAATATTCACTTGAAGTAAAAACTCTATACAAGGCAACTACCCAACCGAATACACATATATTGTTACGGACGTGAGCAAGGCCGCGACACGTGCAAGTGCAGAGCTGGCTGGCAGCCCCACACGGCCACTGACGTCACATTGCCACCGCAACATGAGACGCGCCGCGCGCGCCTGGGAGATTACAAGGATCGTCGCTTTCCCCCTCCACCAGCCCTCAGCTCCCCGCGCGGCGCTGTTAGCTTGACATCCAAAACCTGACAGCTGCGGAGTTACGCGAGCCGCCGACACATGTTTCGAGAGATTTCTGCCGTGGTGTCGGCGCGGAATGACGCAACTGGCCCCAGCCGCGCTCGTGAATTCAAGAACGGCGCCTGGGCTGATATATAAGCCCAGGACGCTGGCCTCTGAGTCAGTCAGTGAGTGGGGTCAGGAGTTTTCCCGTGACAGAGTTTCCGGGCGATATAACAGCGAAGTCCCTGGACGAAGGTTCCAGGGCAGAGAGTTCAGTTCCGGGCGATAGTGTCGCGGGCGCGGTGGATTTCCAAGCGAAGTTCCGAGCGAAGCGTCGAGTGGAACTTCGGCGAAGGGTAGTGCGACGGCAGCGGCGGAGTGCGGCGACGGAGTACCACGACGGAGGTCCACGAGGGTTGCTGCGGCGAGAGTTGCACCAGAGGTGCGGCCCAGCGAGGTGTGCGGTGTGTAAGAACCGAGTGACTGGGGAAGCAACATTTTTAAGTGTAATTAATTTTTAGGCATTTTAGAAGACTATTTGCTAGTAATGTAAATATTGCAAATCAATAAAACTGTGTGTGATAAAAATCTATAAATGGGCTATCATTTACGAACCCAGAAGTTTTCCCACACGACGATTTATTATTTTTGTTTTTAATAAATCGTAACAATATTTTACTAAATATCATTACACCTACAATGGAGTCAGTATTCATTGCCCCTTGTGATTACTATAGTGCCAACTAAACCATTTATATACCAAGTGTCTCCAAATCAGGAGGCCTTCTTTTTGATGCTAGGAATTCCTTTCAACCAAGTCGTGCGCAAATATCAAACATATAGACCAAACATATCCGAACCACGAAGTATTATTTTTCGATACTTGTCATACCTTTCAACCAGGTCATGTCAAATGTCAGGCATACAAGCCAAACATCTCCAAACCACAAGACCTACTGTGCGGATATATTCAACATGCTTTATGCTTACAAAAATACCTCTTTCGAACATATACGATAAAAGAAACATACTATCAGACTCACATCATCAGCTAAACCTAATGTACTTGATGATTACTGTAAGATTTATTGCAGCATTTACACCAAATATCTTCGAATTACAGAAAAAAATATAATTACACCCCAATAATATTCAAACAAAGAGTTTTAAGGTGACCATACTCATCATGGCTGAGTTTAATAACACACATATTAAAAACCTAAGAAGAGTCCAACGAACCAATTTTTCGATGTATTCTACTGAGCTCAAGCAAGCAATGTATTCCAATAATTTAATTCAAGTGAAGTATCAAACAAAAGTCACATAACAATATCCTATTAGTCATACTATCCTGAAAATCTTACAATCTTTTATATCACAACAGCAACAAGAAGGACTAATATTTGATAAAACGCATTATTGCAGCGATTTACCTTTAACAACATCAAACTGAAAATATAAATTATACATTTTAACTCGAAAAACCAGGTATGCTAATGTTTTTATATACTCCATGAACGCTTTAGGCACCAAAAACTTGAAAGTATATATGTAAGAATAATATTAAATTGAATATAATTCATATTTATTTCATATCTAATTGATTTATTTTTTAAATGATTCATTTATACATGAGATCAAAAAATTGTAGTATTCATTCTAAAAATCTCGCACTAGTTAGTCCATGTTTGTTTGATGATGGATCAATTTTTAGCATTTTGCGAACAAATTAGAATTCTTAGCCTGTCCACCAATCCATTCGGATTGTGTCTCAATGTACAATATGTCTCTTGTGCTATGTACTGCTTCTAATTTCTTTACATATTTTTATTAGTCTAATATTATTAAAATCTCAGAGGCCATGTCAGTATCATCAGTCTCCAAGTCATCATTATCATCGTAGCTAACAGAATACTACCATGAACTGTATCAATATGATTCACTTTATCATAACGTTTACACATATCTGTTGTCAGAGATTTTCCACAGTCTTTGATCTTGAGTTTCCCATTACTCTATATTGGAGTAACAGGCGATTTGCCTAACGGCGTTTTGCCTAAAATGTTACTATGATGACAAAACCTCGTTTTGCCTAACGGCGAATTGCCTAACGGCATTTTGCCAATGGCAATTTGTCTAACAGCGTTTTGCTTAACCTAATCTAACCTAACCTAATTTAACCTAAGCTAACCTAACCTAACGTTACCTAACCTAACGGCGTTTTGCCTATCAGCGGTTTGCCTAACAGCGATTTGCCTAACTGCGATTTGCCTAACGGCGATTTGCCTAACGGCATTTTGCCTAACGGCATTTTGCCTAACGGCGTTTTGCCTAACTCCTAATTGGCCAACGGCGTTTTGCCTAACGGCGATTTGCCTAACGGCATTTTGCCTAACGGCGTTTTGCCTAAACAGCATTTTGCCTAAAATTAGGCAAAACGCCTTTAGGCAAAATGACACATGCCCCTATATTGTTCTCAAGTTCATGGCCTGCTAAATTCTCATTTTCGGTTAAAACTAGGGTTTTTTGTATTAATATTTAATCCTGCAACCCAACATCCCATAAACCATTTAAACAGCAAATTATATAGTAAAATAATTACTATTTATTTAATATTAGGAAACTCATCGTCCTTTCCATCTATATTGTAGTTGCTTCCGCGCAAGATTTTTTCATTGTAGATCATGTAGTGTCTGTAAGTGTGGAGGTATATTACCAGTTCCACACACAATCCATACTGTCAATGACTTTTTTCTCACTAGAAAAATAAACATATTTACGGGTATTTACATGATTTATTAAATAATCACTTCGACCAAAATGATCACCACACTTTGTATTTTTTACGAAGAGCTCTTTGCCAATATATTTTTAACATTATCTCTGAAAACAAATAAATCCCATTTTTATCTTAAGGATAAAGCTGGTCAGAAGCTATAGCACACACGACAAGTACTAGTCACCCATGGGGTAAGGACAATGTGTTCGATACCTACCTCAGGCATTGAAGCAACTTTTTTTCTTGCCTCATGTAGGAAAATAACTTCTAATGCATGTTAAGAGTATTCACATACGACTAGTTTTAAGTACCTAAATTCAAGCTCGTTAACCACAAAGGTTTTTAAATGTTCTTAAGGCTAGAGGCAGAGGATGGCCGAACGAGACACGCCTACCGGCACCTGAAAATGAACATAGACCCCTCACGCATGGGGAGAGGCTCGCAAGCTAGCAGAATACCGCGGCAGTCAGATGTTCGCATGAGACACGTAGCACTGCTCACCCAACCATCACACCATTACGTAAAAAAATGGTTAAAATCATAATCCACAACATGTAAAGTACTTAACGGAATCACTTCAAAGTAAGAATCGCGGAACCAGATCAGAAATACAGCTTACGAATGCATAACGGGGAAAAAAAGCTGTAGTGCATATATCAGAGTCGAACAAGTAGGTGAATATAATTCGTATGAGGACGATGGAGGGGGGAAGGGGGATTCGAGGATTCGAGGCGGCCATCTCGGATTACGTCATTTCCAGCGGCCATCTTGGATTACATCATTTCCGGCGGCCATCTTGGATTACGTCATTTCCTGTGGCTATCTTGGATTACGTCATTTCCTGTGGCCATCTTGGCTTACATCACTTCCTGCGTCCATCTTGGATTTGACCTTGAACTTTGACTCCGATGGCCATTTTTATTTCTAGAACATTCCGCCATTTTGTTTTTCTAGAACATTCCACCGTCTTGTAAATCTTTATTTACTATCCGATTTTTGAAAAAAAAAATAAAATAATTTATAAAAACATTAATTAATCAAAATTTAAAAAAAATATATTATTTAATAAAATTGTAATTAAAAAAACTATGCATTGAACACCTCACTCCTCTACATTACGAATACACCATCTAGAACCCCACTCCTCTGTTACAATGAAATCGTCATCGAACACCCCACTCATTACTGATACAATTTTTCGTTACACCGCATTCTTTAAAATAAATTTATTATCAAAAAAAATATATATATACCATCGTTGTCTGCCGGAGGCAGCTATCTTATTTAGTGGAGACCGCCATCTTGATTTCATCTGATGGATGTTATCATCGGGTGAAGGTTTCTAAATTACTCTAGTGTATGTACGGTCGAGTTTCAATTCTCTACCAACATTATTATGAACCTTATAGACAAAAATCCACAAAATCCACAATCATTTTATTGTTTTGACCCTTATAGACAAAAATTCACAAAAATCCACAAAATCCACAAAATCCACAGTCATTTTATCGTTATGACCCTTACTTATAGACAAAAATCGACAAAATTCACAAAATCCACAAAATCCACAGTCATTTTATCGTTATGACCCTGTACCCCCCTTAGACCCAAAAATTTGCGGAAGGCAGGATACAAAGAATAGACAGCGAAATAGTGAGTTAGTTATGTATTATTTGGTTCTTTATATGACCATAAAACAAATATAAGCAGAACATGCCAAACAATATATAAGGATATTAAATTTAACAATTAACAACAGGGTATATCAGGCTTCGCCCCTCTTGACTAGAAGTACATAACACTATAAAATAACAAGTATACCTATAACCCCCCCGGTGCACCACGGGTGTCGCACATGAACTAGATGCTGTTCTGACTTGGTTAACATCAAAAACCACCACAATAAATATAAAATACAATATTACTTGAAAAAAAAAAACAATATCACTTAAAACTGCAACCTAAAATACACATATATATATGTATATATATATATATATATAAATATAAAATATTACCACCTTTCACAAAATAAATTAGGTGCTCGGTTCAGTTAATCTACTCATTCAATGTTTTTTGGCAAAATAATTACTTGTTGGCTCAAACTTTTCCAGTCCAATTCGAAAGTTCATGATCAGGCAGTAAAGAAAAAATATGTATATACGATAAATGATTATAATAGTTCACAGCCAATTTTCTGCCTCACAAAATACCCTATCGAGCACCTGAGTACACACCTTTCGAAATTAACTTGATAAATACCTACATAAAAATTTATAATGTTATAAAAATTGCAACAAAAAATTACAATAAAATCTCATTAAAAACAAATTTACCCAGTACGCATAACTCGCATAAAGGGTACAAAATATTAACAATTTCCCTCCCAAATAGGTAACCACTCAATTCCAGACTTGACGACGTAGTTACTTGCGGCTGTGTCTAATAAAAAAAATTGCTTCAAAAAATTATAGTTATATTCAAACGTTATATCGAAGGTGAAAAATACCGGCGTAGTGTAGGCCACAAAGTCTACCCAGCGAAGGTCCACAGAAGGTCCGTCTGACGTAATATAGACGAAGACTAAATTTCAAAACTTACAGTTTATCTGTTGCCATCTACTTCCGGAGATATCCAATCAAGAAGCCTCGCAGACAAGCCTTAACAGGGTTGAAGAAGGATCAGCAGCACGCACGGCACCATTTGACGTCCACGACATTAGCGACTAGGCCCACTCTACAAAATTTTTAAATTCTCGATATACTAAAAATAAAATTTTTCTCCTCATTGGTAATAACTGCGTAGAACACTGCTGCACTCGAACATGGTATAACCGACGGAGCAAAACCTGCCGTAACTTAAGTTCTTATATTCCACCAAGGATTTACCGAACTTCCACACTAAGTTACAGCCATGAAATTCATTCCCGCAGCCATTCCATCGGCAGTAAAAGGTAACCCACTCAGGCCATGGCTCGTAGCAGACAGACCCTCCTCAGAGAAAACTCGTCAACAACTCAGCGTGCCACAGGTACCAACCTCAACCCACCAAAAGGAAAACACATGACAAACGCAAACACTGAGTACCGAAAATATCCGATCAGAGCCTCACGAAAGCACGAGCGGCTCTAGATCCTGACAATCTGAAACGTGCCCGCGCTCCTAGATCCACACCGGCCAAAACACCAAAACTGAGGGAACGGCTCGCGCCGCCACACGGCAAACGGTAAATAACACTGCGCCAGTACACAAAAATAACCGCCACCAAATGTGACGTGACACACACGTCACAGCCACCCCTCCTAAAAACACACCCCCCCAGGAAAGAAAAACCAAAGGAAACAAAAGCTTCAAATTTGTCAACTACCTCCAATGCTAACTCACCACACCAAAACAAACAAGGATGCACAAACCAAAAACTGAGGAGATTAACAAAAACTACATCAAGGAGCCAAAAGAAAGATCTCAAGAGGACAGAGGATGCTGGTGCCTAAAGCAACAACCAAATCCACACAACCTCCTAGGATGGAATATACTTTTTCACCGCTGACAGATGAGCTTTCTTCACAACTCTGCCATCTTCAAGGTCCACAAGATTTACAGTGACTGGGGTCAAGAAACTTTGGACTCTATAAGGTCCTTCATATGCCAAACTAAGCTTGCTCGACTCAAAATCTACCTTTTTGCTCAACGTAACCTTCCGACAAACCACCAAATCACCAATATTGATATTGCACTCAATGCGACCTTTGTTGTAGCGTTTACTCATGGTTTGATGAGCCTTCACCAAGGATTTGTCCACCTCGGACCAGATTTCCTCCAACTCTTTTCCGGTGGCCTCAAAACAGGAGGGAGAAATTCCCCATATACTCAATAAGGGATGAGGTAATTCTCTACCAAATATAACCATGCTAGGTGACTTTTCCGTAGCTCCATGAGGAACTGAATTCAAGGCAACATTTAATAGCGGCAACTCTGTATCCCAAAACCTTTGGTTTCGATGATGAAAAATGGTCAAAGCTACTTTGACAGTCTTGTTCACCCGTTCGACTAGATTTGGGCAAGGGTAATATGGGCTTGTGTGTACTTGCTTCACACCCCATGCTTTAATTTCTTAGCTAGAGGAATTAAAACATTTTTGTCGAAACCAAAAATTAACCTATGCCCTGAGAAATCCACAAGAGCTCGCGATTCCTCAAGAAAGTTTAGCCCCAGCAACATATCACACAGAAGCCCAGGCAGAATCCAGAACTTTCTACTCCATGAAAACTTTCCTATTTTAAAATGTATTAACACATTAACCTTCACCTGAACACAACCACCATCTGCTACCTGTAAGCGGAAACCTTCTTCAACCATGATTTTATTTTTCAACTCTGGCATCTCCTTGACAACCTGGCTCACAAATTTCTGACTAACAAAACAATTGGTTGCCCCCGTATCAATCATGGCTTGTATAGTGATGTCACCAATATTCACATCAACCCAAAGGCTGCTTGTTTTCTTCCCTCCAGACCCATGCTTTATAATCGAAACATGCTGCTCATCCACCACACTAACATTGGCTGCCTCCGAACTGCTCCTTTTATCCCTATTAATTCTGCACTCCCTAGCAAAATGTCCATTCTTCCCACAATTATAACATTTACGCCCTATCGCACTATCACCCCTACATTTAGGAGCTATATGCCCCACTTTGCCACACTTGAAACAGACCACTGTTTTCCCACTATTTCCTGCCGGTTCTGAAACTTCCTTGACACCCAAACCAACTTCGCTTGATTTTCCATGAGACACTTGCACAAAATACTTTTGACAAGCATACATAAGATTGTCAACCTGCATAGCCCAGGAATTTAACTCAATCTTAGTAGTTGGCAAGGTCAAAAAGGCACATTGTTGTCTCATGGCGGGGGCCATGTTTTCCAAGACCAACGAGATAAATTCATTATCGGAAAATTCCATCCCCAACGCATAAGCCGCCTCTCCAACATCTTGCACAAACTCTACCATCCTTTCCTTGGGCCTTTGAAAACGTTTAACAACATTGTTTATTAAATCCTCCTTTTCACGTGTGGGACAAAGCACCACCCAGAGCTGCTTCTTCACAGTAACCCAACTATCACCATTTTCTAGACCGGCCAGGAAAACCTCCAATGCCACCCCTGAGACTCGACATAACAACCCTTGAATGAGGTCCATCTGACCGTAACAGTAGACTTCTTTTAACCCTGTCCACAGCAACGATAAAACTCAATAATTCGCAAGGTTCAAAAGATTTCAACATTGGCACAATATGCAGCGTAGACAACGCTAATCGACTTTTGAAATCAGTACTTTCCACAGTGCCCCCCACACTGCATGCCCCCTCCTGCACATCCCCTTTATTTCCTTTTAAGTACGCAACAAACCGTTTCCTTAAGGTATCAATATCTTCAGTCTCTTCAACTGTGAGACCAGCAGCAATTAAGTTTGTTTTCAAGTCTGGTATTGATAGTTTCTGAACCCACGCCGTCGGCATAATAAATGGTGATTTGTCACAACGATACTACCACCCAAGATAAACCGCAACTAACACCACTGCTCTCGCTGAAGCAGAGTGGCGCAGCCTGTACCCCCCTTGGACCCAAAAATTTGCGGAAGGCAGGATACAAAGAATAGACAGCGAAATAGTGAGTTAGTTATGTATTATTTGGTTCTTTATATGACCATAAAACAAATATAAGCAGAACATGCCAAACAATATATAAGGATATTAAATTTAACAATTAACAACAGGGTATATCAGGCTTCGCCCCTCTTGACTAGAAGTACATAACACTATAAAATAACAAGTATACCTATAACCCCCCCGGTGCACCACGGGTGTCGCACATGAACTAGATGCTGTTCTGACTTGGTTAACATCAAAAACCACCACAATAAATATAAAATACAATATTACTTGAAAAAAAAACAATATCACTTAAAACTGCAACCTAAAATACACATATATATATGTATATATATATATATTTATATATATATATATAAATATAAAATATTACCACCTTTCACAAAATAAATTAGGTGCTCGGTTCAGTTAATCTACTCATTCAATGTTTTTTGGCAAAATAATTACTTGTTGGCTCAAACTTTTCCAGTCCAATTCGAAAGTTCATGATCAGGCAGTAAAGAAAAAATATGTATATACGATAAATGATTATAATAGTTCACAGCCAATTTTCTGCCTCACAAAATACCCTATCGAGCACCTGAGTACACACCTTTCGAAATTAACTTGATAAATACCTACATAAAAATTTATAATGTTATAAAAATTGCAACAAAAAATTACAATAAAATCTCATTAAAAACAAATTTACCCAGTACGCATAACTCGCATAAAGGGTACAAAATATTAACAATTTCCCTCCCAAATAGGTAACCACTCAATTTCAGACTTGACGACGTAGTTACTTGCGGCTGTGTCTAATAAAAAAAATTGCTTCAAAAATTATAGTTATATTCAAACGTTATCTCGAAGGTGAAAAATACCGGCGTAGTGTAGGCCACAAAGTCTACCCAGCGAAGGTCCACAGAAGGTCCGTCTGACGTAATATAGACGAAGACTAAATTTCAAAACTTACAGTTTATCTGTTGCCATCTACTTCCGGAGATATCCAATCAAGAAGCCTCGCAGACAAGCCTTAACAGGGTTGAAGAAGGATCAGCAGCACGCACGGCACCATTTGACGTCCACGACATTAGCGACTAGGCCCACTCTACAAAAATTTTAAATTCTCGATATACTAAAAATAAAATTTTTCTCCTCATTGGTAATAACTGCGTAGAACACTGCTGCACTCGAACATGGTATAACCGACGGAGCAAAACCTGCCATAACTTAAGTTCTTATATTCCACCAAGGATTTACCGAACTTCCACACTAAGTTACAGCCATGAAATTCATTCCCGCAGCCACTCCATCGGCAGTAAAAGGTAACCCACTCAGGCCATGGCTCGTAGCAGACAGACCCTCCTCAGAGAAAACTCGTCAACAACTCAGCGCGCCACAGGTACCAACCTCAACCCACCAAAAGGAAAACACATGACAAACGCAAACACTGAGTACCGAAAATAGCCGATCAGAGCCTCACGAAAGCACGAGCGGCTCTAGATCCTGACAATCTGAAACGTGCCCGCGCTCCTAGATCCACACCGGCCAAAACACCAAAACTGAGGGAACAGCTCGCGCCGCCACACGGCAAACGGTAAATAACACTGCGCCAGTACACAAAAATAACCGCCACCAAATGTGACGTGACACACACGTCACAACCCTTATAGACAAAAATCGACAAAATCCACAAAATCCACAGTCATTTTGTTGTTGTAACCACCATTTTGTCTTAAAGTCTTATCTTTTATAGCTTTTAACTAAAATATATGTTATCAATACTATCGTTGTGGATGCGATAGTTAAAGTAATGATATTAAAATAAAACATTTATTACTCTATCTTAGCGGACCAGATATTTTTCAGAGTCCTAACTCACAAGTAATATACTCTTCTCATGTTTGCGTACTCGTGTTTTAAAAGCTGCATAGAAGCAGGTAATTTTATGTCTGCACATTTTACCATTCTCTAACACATTTATAAGTATCAATACCTTGGGGGATATATATTATAAAAATTAAAAAAATTATAAGTAATATGGAGGTAAAATCTTATTTATTAAATTAGGAACATATTTAGTACAGCAAAAACATAAACTATACAGCAAAAACATAAACTATACAACAAAAAAGAAACTATACAACAAAAACTGAAACTATACGACAAAAACGGAAACTATAAAACAAAAACAGAAACTATACACAAAAAACTGAAACTATACAACAAAAACAGAAACTATACAACAAAAACGAAAACCATACAACAAAATGAAAACTATTAAACAAATGAAAACAAAAACAACCAAACTGCCAAACTATTTACCACAAAAACTATTTACAGAAAAAAAAATTTTCGTCGCCTCCGATATATCCGTGAGGGACTGTGCAGATACCATCATCGGATATTATACGCTTGTCATCCTCCCATGTGATGGCCAGCTTATTACTGTACTCGGTATAGAGTATGTGCTGCCGGGAGCGAATAGCCCTAACGCCTCCCCTCCTTGTGCGATGTTCTTGCAGGGCATCCAGGTAGTCATCGAATATGATGTGGTTTTTTACTACACAACGCTGGATGCCCTTGGCCTTTTTCTCGACCTTTCCACCACACCTGTATGCATACAGTTTGGCCCATGTGCTTACAAACTCGCTCATTACTTCTCTCCCACATTCATCTTTGAATTTGCCAACAACTTTCTTGCTGATGGGGGAGAAGCATGGGTGGTAGGGGAGGGTAGCAGCTGGTGTCGAATTCAGACATTAACTTAGGGTCGGCTCTAAGATCATGGTAGAAGTCTGCTGTCTGAATCTCGTATACCAAACTGTCTGTGTCCATATATGCCAGATGAATATTTTCATGATATTTTGGTTTCATAGTATTGTAGTGGAAGTCATATATTAGAGTATTTGATAGATCGAGTACTGCTAGTCTAGCATATATCGGCTTATCGAAAATGAAGGTCTCATGGTTCAGATGCACTAGAGACAAGTTTGGCTCATACATCGTGCGGTCCTTGAAGGACTCACGACACACCAGTTTCTTAAACCTCTTCTCGGAGCACACCAACTCCATTGTGAGCCTCCGTCTCTTGTTCTCCATCAGTTTCCCAAATGTTGAGTTCACAGCAAGATAAAAGAAATCCTTCTCGAATTCGTTGCCTGCTGCTTTGCGCTTGTTGGTGTTCAGCCGAATATAGGGCTCCAACCATGCTGACTGTTCAAACTGGAGGACTCGGTGTATCTTAGTCACTCTCAACCCATGAGATACTGCTTGTTGGAGGTTTTTGTAGTGAACAATGTAGTGCTCTTTATTTTCCAGCATTGTCATCAGCTTTGATTGCTTTGAGCCGGACGGACATTGATTTACGGGAAGAAATGGCAGGTCTTTGTGACTTTCGTGGAGTTCGGGAGGGTACTCCACGTCACACTCAATAATGTAACCGATAGGAGAATTTTCCAGAATAGGCATGACATCAATGTATGTAACCGACCATTTGAAATATCGAATTGGAAGCAGCAGGGACATCACCCACTCGTACAAATTATTTGCATCAATGTACTCCAGGAATGTTGATGGCTTGGATGCATCGTGTGTTTCTAGTACATAGGCATTATTTGCTATGCAATGACGTTCAATGCTTTGTGCTACACCACCGCGAATACCTGCTTCCACAAACATATATATCATAATCTGTAAGAAGCTCTAGCTGTACGCTTTTGGTTCTAAGCATCGCGTTGAAACCGAACCCAGGACAAGAAATGTAGTGAGACGGATCTAGGCTGTATGTCTCCAAACATTTGGAATGGAAATTCTCGAATACGTCCGCCAAAATCAGGACATCCGTCTTCAGGTACAAGTCAGCGTACTCACCCAAAGTAGCACACTGAAACTTGACCCAGACTTTCTGTGCATGCTCATAATCCATATCTGAAATCATGGAATCAGTAAGACTGTTGTAGAACTCATCGAAGGATGGAAGACTAGTATCCTCTAGTCGAGCAAAAGAATCCACAAAATCGTATGGGAATACTCCTTTGCGGGTAACCAGCTCTAGCTCATCAGGAGCGAAAAACTCAGCAGTACTTATAAATTTGTCTGCAGGCAAGAAATCAGAGAGCGAAGCGAAACCCCGAATCATGAAACGGAATGTATCTACAAACTGATACTGAACTTATCATGCAACTTTTTGGAAACATTTATAAGTAAGTTTCTATTCTGAATTCGGAATTTAAAGATGTCTTTTCTGTCGTACCCCAACTTCCTGATAATGAACTTCTGGTCGTACGCCAGGTTGTGGAAGAACACAATCATCTTTTTTGGTCTGTGTCTGAGGAGATTGCAGTCGTTACATGCAGGACCCAGATACTCGCCGGTGAAGTTATTATGGTCAAGAACTTTCTTTACAGTTCCTCCGAACTTTTCCCCACAGTATCAACACTTTAATGCTTGCAGAAAAGCAGAAAAGCAGAAAAGCAGTGTTCTGTGCATGTGCGAGCGGAGTCATAGGAACAGATGTAGAAAATATTTTTTGTACTTCCTAAACCGATTTTGACAATGCCAGAAATGAATTTATCTTCTGCATCACACCCCCTGTATTCTTCATGCTGTAAAGGAAGTGAAGAAGTGAGGTATGCAGGAATGACAGAGTTATCTGCTTTCACATAAATGCAGTAGCTTGTAGCAAGGTTCAAACCATACTAACTGCTATTATTTTTGTAGCAGCAAACCACGGTCTGATTACCATGTTTGCCTTGCTGGGTGGATCTTTAGGTTTCACCAGTTAATTATAAATGAACAAAAACAAGGTGTGATTCCGTCTGATATATAATTACTCCATACTGAGGAAACTTATAACAGATACAAAAAAATATTAACGTACAATATTAATTACATTCTTAAAAAGCTCTCAGGTATATTAAAAAAATATATATTGGCGGCCGTACATGAAATTATCAAACGTTTCATTTACTAAAAATACATAAACCAATAAAAAAACACAAATATGTCTAAATAATCCCAGTGTATATACTTAAAGTCCAGAAATTATGTTTATCTAATTAACTGCATCTTACGATGTAATTTAAAGAAAGTTCAGAAACGGGTCAAAAGATACAGAAGCACCGGAGGTCGCGGCTTCGTTTCCCAGAGATCACGCGGGAACATGATGCCAGGGCGCTTGTGTCCTGTTGTGGAAGGGAGATGAAAAATGCCAATTCGGTGTCCAGCTCTCGGACCCTGTCTGGAACAGTCCAAATCAAAACTGATTAGAACTTGTACACAGACAGTATACGGGGCAGAAAATGCCCGGAAAAGTTAAGGGGAGGTTGAGGAAAGTCGCGGATCGTGACTCACCAGACAGGGGAGTTGGCTTCTGTTTACAGATGTGTCGCCAGCCAGGAACTGGATCCCGCGATTACGCGGCTGGGTGCGGTTGATTTCTTCATTTCAAAAGAAATAAATTTTAAAGAAAAATAACTATTACACTTGTACTACGCATACGGACTAAACTACATAAAGAAGATTATAGGGATAGCATCCCTTATTTAAGCGACTACATAGTCGGTTGCGGCCGGACGGAAGTCTTGCAGTGTCTCGTCGACTCGCCGATAATCAAACGGTCCGTCTGCAGGCTCGGCGCGAACTGTCCCGCGAACAGCGTCTCGTAATTAAAAGTGAATCTTGAATCAAAAGTGGAGGGGAGGGGGCTGGGAGTCCGGACCGAAAGGTTCCGATGTTCCCCGAGAGAGCATCATAAAAAAAACTCTGACTGAAGTCTCGAAGTTGGTACCACTGGCCGACTTTAGCGCTACCTGTTGAGAGGTGTCTGAAATAAAAAAAGAATCGACTCACCCAAGGCGTCTGCTTTACCAAGGGAATAAAGGGCGCAGTCTAGTGCTACACTCTGGTGGCCTACAGGGTAAGTTTGCGGGGCGGTTAGCGAGTTTGCCGCTAGGTATTGTGTGAGGTCCTTCTTGGCACACACATTTTTTTATGCGAGGCGTCCTTGGAGACGGTCGCTGCCTGCTGGAGTGTATGACCGTTCATTGGTCTTAGGCGAATTCTTAGAACTCAAGAGGGGGGAAAACGCAACGATGCTGGGAACAAGCATCCATGACGTGCTTCCAGGGGAGTGAACCTAATATGTATTCGTGCCAGTAAAGGCTATGGTCAGCTTGCCTCTGAGAAATGGTAACAGCTCGTCCAGAGCTGCTGTAGGCGGTTTTAGTCATGAAGTGAAGTAGCGTTACAGGACTGGGACGTGCCTGTAAGCGAGGGAATTTTTAAACTGGCTGCCAGCAAAGTATTAGATCTGCAAAATATCAGATTCGTCTCTGGGAAAGGTGCTTCAGACTACTGGCACAAAGTTTAACTTAGGGGAGTACACCAGCCTAACAAAGTGTAAATCGCCCTTTAGTAACCAAATTATAAAGCAAATAAAATTTCCAAAAATAATTTAAAATTATAATAAAATTTAAAAAAAATCGTGTCGAAATTCCTAATTTCCGGCATATACTCCCCCACTGAAAGGCGGAGCCAGGGTAAGCAAACAACACTGAGCATGAAATAATTGAAATCTGGCGTACTTACCCTGTACCAGAATCGACTTAGTTATACTACTTACAATAAACGCATAATTAATTGCATGACCGTTGACAGTAATACCTTATAAGTCTAAAACAATTTATAATTAAATTTGTCCATTATAACTAAGTTTTAGTTATTTTAAAATACATCCTTAAATTCATATAATAAATAAAAACAATTTAATTCAAAGCTTAATTTTAGTGTACCTGTATGCTTACATCTATTTATGTCGTTGCTATATAAATGAAATCAAATTCATCCCGTTGATCTCAGATATTGGATATCGTGTAGGAACACAAAATGGGCGCTATGAGGGAGGCCGAAAAGCACTGAGGCCGAAACAAGGGATAAGCGTCCTTGAGTGCTCAGTGACGAATGGGGATTGTAACCCCTGTAAATGGGTATGGTAGCCCTGTATATGAGCGTGATAGCTCTGTAACTTACAAACTAAATGGGAATGAAAACCCCTGGACAATAGTCTTTCCATACGAAGCCGAAGGCATTGGGACTCAGCCCTGCACAGTCAGGCGATGGAGAAGACGGTCGAATTTGCTGCTTGCCCGAAGGCGAAACAGAACCTCAGTCCCAGTTACCTACATTTATTAACTCACATAGGCTCCATGCTCAGACTGAAGATTGATCAGACCAACAGACTGGAGCACAAACACCTAAGAGGGAATTCCACCCCTGAGTTAGTTCGGGTTCGAAACCCGAAAGATGAACGAATTAAGGATGAATGATGGATAATGTAAAAATAATATTTGACCTTTAAAAGTTTTCATGTGCACTCAAATTTAATTAATAAAAAAATATATATAAAATCGTAACACTTGATATTATTATAGTCCTTAAAAAATATATAACTAACTTATAATTAATTTTAATTTTCGCCATCGGATCATCCATGGCGGGCATGAAAGTTCACACTGCCTGAGAGGGGGTTTGAACATAGGTCGTCCAAAGGGTGAGTGCTGGGGATCTAACC
The DNA here is from genome assembly GCF_032445375.1 of Bacillus rossius redtenbacheri. Taxonomy (NCBI): domain Eukaryota; kingdom Metazoa; phylum Arthropoda; class Insecta; order Phasmatodea; family Bacillidae; genus Bacillus; species Bacillus rossius. The sequence continues at coordinate 243,553,813 of NC_086330.1, read as the reverse complement.
CAGTGACACTCAGTGGTCATAGGATGTTTCACCTAGAGGACCGGGTCGTGCCTCGTTGGCGCAGAGGGCCCTTACTTTAGCGCTGCTCGGTGGCTATCTTGACCTTGCTCGACTTTTAGGAAACACACAAAAATAAAACCTTGATGCCACCTTGGAAGTCACAATTGCAAAACAATGCAAAATCATATCCTCAAAATGATGTAAAATAAACTACTAACTTTGAAGAGAGTGCAATAAAAAAAATGTTAACTAAAAAAAACTTTTGTAAACATAGATGTGCGAGCTGCAGTGCTCAGTTTTCTGTACGTAGCTGTACATCACCTGACAATAAAAAAATACTTAATGTTTAAAAAAATTTAAGAAATAAATGGTTTACTATAAAAATCGTAATTACAAAATTTACCACTCACTTACTTTGATAGTTTAAACTTTATCTCTTAGTTGTTCACCTATATGTCGACGTAAATAAGAAGTACTCTATCTTAACAAAAAAATTATCATCGCAGTGCTAGCGTAAAAAAAATCGTGTGGGGAAAATTCGACCGACACACTGATAAATATAATCTAATAAACCTTTAGTTGAAGGTAGTGACGACACCTCTCGTTGGGTGATCACGAAAATCATTTAAATAAAAGCTAGGCACATGGATGGATATGGTAACACAATGAAATGATATGTCAAAGTATATTCACATTGCTTGTGAACGATGCAATTGGATTAGAGTACTAGTTAATCTTACTTAAAAGTATATTCTTATTTTATATTACTTACATAATGAATGGACCCTGTTTTTGATTTATTTTATATAGTATTAAAAAAATATTAATCGTTAAGTTTAAGATGCTTAAAAAAATGTAAACAATGGCAGTTTCTTAACATTAGCTAAAACAAAATAGTTTATATTATCAGATTATTTGTATTGTTAGTATTATTGTAAGTTATATATAAAATTATTATGTTATATATTAAGTTCCCCTAGATTAACAAAATACTTTGCTAGATTTAATGCAGTATAGATTATTTAAAGTGCCTGTCTTGGTGACATGAAAATAATATTATTAGGACATATAAAGCATGGGTGGTTTGTTTACAAAATACTTGGCACGTGGCTGGAGCACTCTGGAGAGGAGAGGGGGTTCCGCGCGGTTGGCGGCCCTGTCATGAGGTGACGATATAACATGGCGGTGCGCGCAAACGCAGAGAGACAAAAATTAAAACAAACACGACAGTCCAAAAGGACATTATAGTAATTTATTTTTAGGGGGCTCTCATTAGTAAACAACATACTGGTCGAACACACAACGTGCTCTGTTTATTATTATTATTATTATTACGACCGGCAGACGTATAAGTTGGTACGTCTGTCTGTGTCCCGTAGAGGTAAGTGAACTCTGGGACTTGATGCGTTGGGGGGGGGGGACCCGCACGAGCGTGCAGACATATACAGGATAAGATAATGCCGGCCGTCGGATGGGGTGAAGGGGGGCAGGGGGGTGTCTGTAACATTGCGTGTGTCACGTCTGATAACTGCGCCGCTGTCGGGACAGCTGAGGGCCGCTGGAAGACATCTTGCGTGAAAGTTAGATTAATATTACTTATAAGGAATTAAAATTAAAGTTACTTATATTCGCACTAAAAAAATATAACCAGATTCCCGCTCAAATATTTATATTAAAAAAATTAAATATCTAAAAATTGTCTTTACTTTATGTTATTATTACTGGGATTGTTTAGAGACGAAAGCACACACTAATACTCTATAAACCACGCTCTGCTACCATTTTTGTAGCAAGGTTCAAACCATGCTAACTGCTATTATTTTTGTAGCAGCAAACCACGGTCTGATTACCATGTTTGCCTTGCTGGGTGGATCTTTAGGTTTCACCAGTTAATTATAAATGAACAAAAACAAGGTGTGATTCCGTCTGATATATAATTACTCCATACTGAGGAAACTTATAACAGATACAAAAAAATATTAACGTACAATATTAATTACATTCTTAAAAAGCTCTCAGGTATATTAAAAAAATATATATTGGCGGCCGTACATGAAATTATCAAACGTTTCATTTACTAAAAATACATAAACCAATAAAAAAACACAAATATGTCTAAATAATCCCAGTGTATATACTTAAAGTCCAGAAATTATGTTTATCTAATTAACTTCATCTTATGATGTAATTTAAAGAAAGTTCAGAAACGGGTCAAAAGATACAGAAGCACCGGAGGTCGCGGCTTCGTTTCCCAGAGATCACGCGGGAACATGATGCCAGGGCGCTTGTGTCCTGTTGTGGAAGGGAGATGAAAAATGCCAATTCGGTGTCCAGCTCTCGGACCCTGTCTGGAACAGTCCAAATCAAAACTGATTAGAACTTGTACACAGACAGTATACGGGGCAGAAAATGCCCGGAAAAGTTAAGGGGAGGTTGAGGAAAGTCGCGGATCGTGACTCACCAGACAGGGGAGTTGGCTTCTGTTTACAGATGCGTCGCCAGCCAGGAACTGGATCCCGCGATTACGCGGCTGGGTGGGGTTGATTTCTTCATTTCAAAAGAAATAAATTTTAAAGAAAAATAACTATTACACTTGTACTACGCATACGGACTAAACTACATAAAGAAGATTATAGGGATAGCATCCCTTATTTAAGCGACTACATAGTCGGTTGCGGCCGGACGGAAGTCTTGCAGTGTCTCGTCGACTCGCCGATAATCAAACGGTCCGTCTGCAGGCTCGGCGCGAACTGTCCCGCGAACAGCGTCTCGTAATTAAAAGTGAATCTTGAATCAAAAGTGGAGGGGAGGGGGCTGGGAGTCCGGACCGAAAGGTTCCGAAGTTCCCCAAGAGGGCATCATAAAAAAAACTCTGACTGAAGTCTCGAAGTTGGTACCACTGGCCGACTTTAGCGCTACCTGTTGAGAGGTGTCTGAAATAAAAAAAGAATTGACTCGCCGAAGGCGTCTGCTTTACCAAGGGAATAAAGGGCGCAGTCTAGTGCTACACTCTGGTGGCCTACAGGGTAAGCTGGCGGGGCGGTTAGCGAGTTTGCCGCTAGGTATCGTGTGAAGTCCATCTTGGCACACACATTTTTTTATGCGAGGCGTCCTTGGAGACGGTCGCGGCCTGCTGGAATTCTTAGAACTCAAGAGGGGGGAAAACGCAACGACGCTGGGAACAAGCATCTATGACGTGCTTCCAGGGGAGTGAACCTAATACGTATTCGTGACAGTAAAGGCTATGGTCAGCTTGCCTCTGAGAAATGGTAACAGCTCGTCCAGAGCTGCTGTAGGCGGTTTTAGTCATGAAGTGAAGTAACGTTACAGGACTGGGACGTGCCTGTAAGCGAGGGAAATTTTAAACTGGCTGCCAGCAAAGTATTAGATCTGCAAAATAGCAGATTCGTCTCTGGGAAAGGTGCTTCAGACTACTGGCACAAAGTTTAACTTAGGGGAGTACACCAGCCTAACAAAGTGTAAATCGCCCTTTAGTAACCAAATTATAAAGCAAATAAAATTTCCAAAAATAATTTAAAATTATAATAAATTTTAAAAAAAAATCGTGTCGAAATTCCTAATTTCCAGCACAAGCTGTACCACTTATGTTTTTGATACTGCAGTGTGTATGGCTCATCAGGATTCGGGTGGCACGTATGGATTTTCTCCAGTATAGCTTCAAAGTCGCAATATACCACGATGGGCATCTTATCAGCATGATGGAAGTTTTTGAACTGAAGTACAGGGGGCTGCCCATTTTGATCGAGCGATGGCATTTCCATCCAAACAGCAGCATGCTGTTTGCAGAGCTCACTGTGTTTTCCAAACACTGAAGACTAGTGAGCCCACTAACCCTTTCCTGATCATCATAATGCTTGAAGCATCTTTTACAAATGTGGATAGCATCATGATGTGTAGTGATTTGGGACAGAACCAGGGAAGAAAAATTTTTAATGTATGTGAAATGGGACGAATTGTCATTTACCAAGAGCAGAAAATCGAAATGATGCTCTTTTTCTTCAGGAGCGACTCATGCAGGAACAACATTCAGATTCTCGTCGATGCTGTAAATATTGATTGAGCCTCCAGTGTTCTGTTTTTCGAACAGTGGTATTTTCTTGATTGGAGTAGGAAACTCGATGTTGTTGAAGTTGAACTTCCCTTCCAAGTCATGGTAGCGCTGGATGACACGTTCAGGATTCCATCCTTTAACGTACTTTACAAGAATTGACCACTTGAAACACATGTGATCATCTAGATTTTGCGGGTTGATCACTGCATATTTGTCTTTGATGGGCGTAGGCAGTTCGATGTAGGAGCTGGCACGGAGTGGATCAAGCTTGTTTATGCGGAGTTTAAGTCGCTTAACGGCCGACAAAGTCCATCCAGATCCTTTACCCATGTAGTCTTCCTCCTCTTTGCAGATCTTGGAGATGGACTCGGCAACTGCTTCCTCCACCTCGTGAACTGCATAGAGGGGTACATTAACAGTTTTGAAGGCTCTCTTGTCTTCGCTGGCATCCACAGGTTTTTCGTAATCACACTCAAGCACGACATTGTACTTCAGCGGCCCATTCTCTTCAATTTCCTCTACAATTTGGCTTATTATTTTTACCTTGATAGAGTTGAGGTACGTGCAGATATCCTTGGCAGTACCTACTTGACGTATTTTCTGCCACGTACGTCTTCAAGTTGCCCTTGAAACCCACTTTGGCGGTGATGAAGCCATGGGTATTGGCCAAACCCACCACCTTTGTACGACTGGTCGAAGGCTTGGGCGTAACTGCAGGCTTAACTGCTGCCATCCTCTGCTTCTTTGTCGGAGGCGGAGCAGACCCCTTGCACACCTTAATGTGGGCTTTCAATTTGTCAGCCCTGGAGAACTCCTTAGTACAGTTTTCGCAGGAATGTGCTATGCGGTTTGGGTTGAGACCACAAACCGACTTCTCATGATGCCTAGCAAAATCAGCCCGGGCAAAGGTCTTATAGCAGAATCTACACCGCATGCCTGATGTCGTGGCGACAGCTCCAGTATATATAGCTAAATGCTGCTGCATCTTGTCGTTACGTGCGATATCTTGCCACATAGGTGACACTGCTGGAGGTCACGCAGCTGATTATCAGCACACTGACACTCGTGTCGGTAGCTGTTATTAGCTGCTGTAAAGGTAGCAGGACAGAAACGGCATTTCTGCACAGTAGATGCCATCACAGCAATCGGTAGTCCGGTCTCAACGTACGAAACACGCGAAGGAAGCTCGATGTATAGAGAACTGTAACAAAAGAATAAAGAAAACAATGCAGCTAGATGTTACACGAAAAAGTGGCAAACATAACCTCAAAACTCTAGCCCTCAAGCTTACTAACCTAAACTGATAGCAATGTTTCTAAATAAAAAAAGTTGCAAATATAACCTCAAAGCTACTCCATGTACAATCCTAAAAATGGTAGAATATTTAAAGTGTTATAAAAAAGTTAAAGCTGAAAAATATTCAGTGTTAACTAAAAATTATTGATTACATAAAGCCAAAACTACTCTAATGCACAACCCAAAAATGCTAGAATATTTAAATTACTGATAAAAAAATCTAAGCTAAAAAATTCCTGGTTACCTACACACAAGTTTAAGTATAGAGAAAAAACTAGCTTGCTGATAACCTACAAAAAAACTAGCTGAGAAACATTCAATGTTAACTAAACATATAACATACCTCAGAAAATGATGAAGTGGAACTGTAGAACACGAAGTAGCTTTGGCGGTATAAATCGTGGTAGCAGCGAAACTAACACACGAACTAACTCACTTAAACTCTAAGAAGACAATGAAGCTCCAACCGCCGTTTCCTCATATGCTCGGCCGAGAGCGTGTGACAGCGATACCAGGACAGCTAATCCTGGTCTTTTATAGTCACGGACCTGCTTGTTTTAAGAATAACCAATAGGAACAGAGTATTTCTGTTGTATCCGCCAATAGGACCGTAGTACGTGGAGGGGTAGGAATGTGGAGGAGTACCATTGTCTTCGGAAAAACCCAGCATGACTCATGCGCAGGTCGTAGCAGGTCTGTGAGGGGTGGGGGGTAGAAATGTAACCTGACAGTCGAACATGACAAACCACTCTCGAACCAAGTCCGAGTGCACCCACTAATGACCTAGGTGATTAGAGATTTGGTTGTGAGGCACTGCCTGCATCATGACTCATCACTCAAGAAGGTTTGAGCCTGCCACAGCAGACCTGTTAATCACCGGCTTCACGAGCGCAACAGGACCACACAATGGCTCGCTCCCTAAGCCTGTTACAACAGGTCCATTAGTCCGAGACTTTGTGGCGCCAAGCTGCGTTCGGGGAACAGACAGCTAAATTCTCATTATAGATATGTAAGGAAAAATAATGTGTGATTCGTTTAATACATTTATTAAAAGTAAGTAAACATTACAAAACTAAAACATTAAAAATTTATTCTGCATTTTTTATCCCCAACATTCTTTTTAAAATCTTTTGCATTTCATTGCGTACAATCAGGTGAACATCGTACGCAGGGTCGTTGGTACGAAGACAGTACTTGTAGTTTTCAAATTGTTTTTAGCAGGCTTGCGAGGATTCTTTTCTTTCTGGTACACTTTTCACGCGTTGTAAATTTGTTCTTTCATGGTTTGCTGCAAAGAGGAGGAAGACTACATAGGTAAAGGATCCGGATGGACTTTGTCAGCCATTAAGTGACTTCAACTTCGCATAAACAAGCTTGACCCACTCCGTGCCAGCTCCTACATCGAACTGCCTATTTCCATCGAATCAAAACATACAGTAATAAATCCGCAAAACCTCGAAGATCACATGTGTTTTAAGTGGTCAATTCTTGTAAAGTACGTTAAAGGATGGAATCCTGAGTGTATCACCCACCACTACCATGACTTGGAGGGAAAGTTCAACATCAACAACATCGAGTTTCCTACTTCAATCAAACAAATACCACTGTTCGAAAAACAGAGCCCTGGAGTCTCAATCAACATCAACAGCATCGACGAGAATCTGAATGTTGTTCCTGCACGAGTCGCTCCTGAAGAAAAAGAACATCATTTCGACCTTCTGCTCTTGGTTAATGACTATTCGTCCCATTTCACTTACATTAAAAAATGTTCTGCCCTGCTTCGGTCCCAACTCACCACACATCATAATGCTATTCATGTTTGCAAAAGATACTTCAAGCATTATGATGATCAGGAAAGGGTTAGTGGGCTCACTAGTCTTCAGTGTTTGGAAAACACAGTGAGCTCTGCAAACAGCATGCTGCTGTTCGGATTGAAATGCCATCGCTCGATCAAAATGGGCAGCCACCTGTTCTGCAGTAGAAAAACTTCCACCATGCTGATAAGATGTATATTGCGACTTTGAAGCTATTCTGGAGAAAATCCATACATGCCACCCGAATCCTAATGAGCCATACACACTGCAGTATCAAAAACATAAGGCGTACAGCTACTGCATTTATGTGAAAGCAGATAACTCCGTCATTCCTGCAAACCTCTCTTCAGCACTTCCATCAGGGCCTGAATTGTATCGCGGTTGTGACGCAGAAGATAAGTTTGTCTCACGCATTGTAGAGATTGGACAGGATGTACAAAAAATATTTTCTACATCAGTTCTGATGACTCCACTCTCGCATGCACAGAACACTGCTTTTCTGCAAGCATTAAAGTGTTGCTCCTGTGGAGGAAACTTCAGAGGAACTGTAAAGAATGTTCGTGATCACAATCACTTCATCGGCGAGTATCTGGGTCCTGCATGTAACGACTGCAATCTCCTCAGACACAGACCAAAAAAGATGATTGTGTTCTTCCACAACCTGGCGTACGACCAGAAGTTCATTATCAGGAAGTTGGGGTACGACAGAAAAGACATCTTTAAATTCCGAATTCAGAATAGAAACTTACTTATAAATGTTTCCAAAAAGTTGCATGATAAGTTCAGTATCAGTTTGTAGATACATTCCGTTTCATGATTCGGGGTTTCGCTTCGCTCTCTGATTTCTTGCCTGCAGACAAATTTATAAGTACTGCTGAGTTTTTCGCTCCTGATGAGCTAGAGCTGGTTACCCGCAAAGGAGTATTCCCATACGATTTTGTGGATTCTTTTGCTCGACTAGAGGATACTAGTCTTCCATCCTTCGATGAGTTCTACAACAGTCTTACTGATTCCATGATTTCAGATATGGATTATGAGCATGCACAGAAAGTCTGGGTCAAGTTTCAGTGTGCTACTTTGGGTGAGTACGCTGACTTGTACCTGAAGACGGATGTCCTGATTTTGGCGGACGTATTCGAGAATTTCCATTCCAAATGTTTGGAGACATACAGCCTAGATCCGTCTCACTACATTTCTTGTCCTGGGTTCGGTTTCAACGCGATGCTTCGAACCAAAAGCGTACAGCTAGAGCTTCTTACAGATTATGATATATATGTTTGTGGAAGCAGGTATTCGCGGTGGTGTAGCACAAAGCATTGAACGTCATTGCATAGCAAATAATGCCTATGTACTAGAAACACACGATGCATCCAAGCCATCAACATTCCTGGAGTACATTGATGCAAATAATTTGTACGAGTGGGTGATGTCCCTGCTGCTTCCAATTCGATATTTCAAATGGTCGGTTACATACATTGATGTCATGCCTATTCTGGAAAATTCTCCTATCGGTTACATTATTGAGTGTGACGTGGAGTACCCTCCCGAACTCCACGAAAGTCACAAAGACCTGCCATTTCTTCCCGTAAATCAATGTCCGTCCGGCTCAAAGCAATCAAAGCTGATGACAATGCTGGAAAATAAAGAGCACTACATTGTTCACTACAAAAACCTCCAACAAGCAGTATCTCATGGGTTGAGAGTGACTAAGATACACCGAGTCCTCCAGTTTGAACAGTCAGCATGGTTGGAGCCCTATATTCGGCTGAACACCAACAAGCGCAAAGCAGCAGGCAACGAATTCGAGAAGGATTTCTTTTATCTTGCTGTGAACTCAACATTTGGGAAACTGATGGAGAACAAGAGACGGAGGCTCACAATGGAGTTGGTGTGCTCCGAGAAGAGGTTTAAGAAACTGGTGTGTCGTGAGTCCTTCAAGGACCGCACGATGTATGAGCCAAACTTGTCTCTAGTGCATCTGAACCATGAGACCTTCATTTTCGATAAGCCGATATATGCTAGACTAGCAGTACTCGATCTATCAAATACTCTAATATATGACTTCCACTACAATACTATGAAACCAAAATATCATGAAAATATTCATCTGGCATATATGGACACAGACAGTTTGGTATACGAGATTCAGACAGCAGACTTCTACCATGATCTAACAGCCAATACTAAGTTCATGTCTGAATTCAACACCAGCTGCAACCCTCCTGACCACCCACACTTCTCCCCCATCAACAAGAATGTTGTTGGTAAATTCAAAGGTGAATGTGGGGAGAAGTGATGGAGGAGTTTGTAAGTTTACGGGCCAAACTCTACGCTTACAGGTGCTGTGGCAAGCTCGAGAAATAGGCTAAGTGCATCCAGCGCTGTGTGGTAAATACCACATCACATTCGAGGACTACCTGGATGCCCTGCAAGAACACCGCACAAGGAGGGCAGGTGTTAGGGCTATTCGCTCCCGGCAGCACATACTCTATACCGAGTATAGTAATAAGCTGGCCATCTTGTGGGAGGACGACAAGCGCAGGATATGCGAAGACGGTATCCGCACAGTCCCCCATGGGTATGTCGGTGATGACATGTAAATAATTTGATGCAAATAGTTTTCTGCTGTATATATTTTCTGTTATGCATATGTATATTTCCATTTTGTTGTACAGTTTCCATTTTTGTTATATAGTTTCTGTTTTGTATATACCTCCATTTTGTTGTATACTTTCCTTTTTTGTTGTATATTTTCTGTTTTTTTCTGTACAGTTTCCGTTTTTGTTTATAAAATATGTTCTTAATTAAATAAATAATATTTTGCATACATAATGCTTATTATTTTTAATTTATAACCTATATCCTCCGAGATAATGATACTTATAAACGTCTCAGAGAATGGTGAATTGAAATTGTACGCAAACACCTAAATATCTGCTTCCGTGTAGCTTTTAAACACGAGTACGCAAACATAAACTTGTGAGTACTCTGAAAAATTTCTGGTCATGAATGTAATCTATGATTGAAGAAAGTATTATTACTTTAATTATGAAATCTGTCATGATGAGATGATTAATTTGATATATGATAATATATATCTTGTTATAAAAAACTTTAAGGAAATGGTTGTGGATTTTTGTCTATAAAGTTCATAACAACACTGGTAGGGAATTGAAACTCGACCTTACATACATACACTAAGGTACTTTAGGATGGTGATGACATCTGATGAAATCAATATGGTGGTCTCCAGCAGACATAAACAAGATGGCTGCATCCGGCAGGTGCTGGAAATGTTATAGCAGCTTAATGAGCAATACATAGGAGTGGGGTGCTCGATTATGAGATGATGAATAAAATTTATATTAATTTAATTTAATTTTTTAAAATTTTTTCCCGATTTTCTAAGTAAGTAATTATGATTTTCCAAGATGGAGGACTTAACAAATTATAAGGTGATGGTGAAATTTATTAATAATTTTATTATATAAATTTATTATTTATGATGCCATAAATCAAAATGGCGGAATGTTCTAGAAAAACAAAATGGTGCAATATTCTAGAAAAACAAAATGGCGTAATGTTCTAGAAAAACAAAATGGCTGCCAGGGTCAAAAGTCAAGGTTAAATCCAAGATGGCCACTGGAAGTGCCATAATCCAAGATTGCTGCTGGAAGTGACGCAATCCAAGATGGCCATTGAAAATGACGTCATCCAAGATGGCCGCCACGGCTCCATGACTCCCCCACCCCTGCCCCAGAACGAACAAATTACACCTACGGTGCTGATTGTATGGATGGTGTGGCAGTTGGTGCCAATGGTATGTGTGGTACTGGTGGTGATTGTGTAGGTTATATGGTAGGTGATGTGGCAGGTGGTGCCAATGGTGTTTGTGGTGCCAGTAGTGCTGATGGTGTTGGTGGTGCGGGTGCTGCTGATGATGCATGGGTGATTCCAACAGTTCCATGCCCCCAGTGGTCCATTTCCTGGTGGTTTTGTCTGGTGCTGGCATTGTGGTAGGGAGAGAGGGCTGTCGCTATGCCTACAATACATCCTGGTGGGGCACCCTCATTGATATTGTGGTGGTCGATCATAATTATGTTGTTTCGGGTGGTCATGGTGGTCCGGTATGGTAGGACCCGTGCCCGATTCTGGTTCATTTTCAGTGGTGAAATGTCGTATGGTTTGTGGTTGTGACTCGCCCGACCTGTCCTGTTCATCCTGTCCCGCCTGTTCTGTCTCACTGGCTTGGCTGTCGGTGCACTATATATGGGGGTGTTACTCATCCGGTCGGTGTTCAACATGACCCGGTGCCATATCCTCTGCAAATTCCTCTCCATGGCTACTGCCGTCTACACATAGTCTCCTACAGAAGTGAGTTTGTACCAGTGGAGGAAGGGCTAAATTTCGTTGCGCTACAGATTAACTATGGTCGGGATCACAGACAGCTTCATGTTAGGCACAATGCAACGGAACAGTTGTTATTTGTTGGCTATGAATTGCTCTACCGATTCTCCGTCTCGTTGTTGTAAAACTGTGATGTACACTGTACTACTGCCTGACCCATGTCAAAATAGTGTATGAATGTTTGGTGAATTTCGACAATGGCATTCCAAATTGAACCCACCAGTGATGGGCCATGCCTCGCAGTTGTTCAGTCACGTGTTCTGACCACTGGACTGTCGGTATCCCCCCCCCTCGCTAGGCGCACTTCGCACTGCCTTAGGTAAGCACCTGGGTCTTCGTGCGGTAGTCCACCAAATTCCAGTAGTGTCAACATTCCCATGATAACCACTACCCACTGTTTTACCCAGGTGGCACTCAGGTCAACCAGTGAAGTGTGTTCCTGTACTGGTTTCTATCCCTGATCGCGCTGAGTGCAATTTTGTCATGCTGTTGGTTTTACGTCGGCTGTTGTGGCCCCCGTTGTGGTGGTATGCATGATCGGTACTGTGACCATCTGGGTTGGTGGTAAAGGTGGCGATAGCCCTGTTTCGATTTCCCCTCCATGGTATCCCAGTATCCTCCATATGCTGTCTGTGGTTCCCACTTGCGCGAAATTTTTCTGGTATTGGGTGTGCATAGGTATGTGTTGCTCCACGGTAGTGCTTCATTTAGCAGGTCCATATATTTCGGTAGGAAACATTTCATGCATACGGTTGTTAATGTGAGCAGTAAAACCCAGCTGGTGGTCGCGGTGTGTTCAGGGACTGACCTCACAGGTATGTGCAAAAAAAGGCACAGCAAAAACAAATTAAAAAAAAAAATAAGTTAGGAAAAATCGTTACACATAACCTTGTCCAGTGATATTTGTTGTGGTTATAAATGTGACGTAGTTGTGCGCGCGCACGAAGCAGAGAGGGAGTGGTGTGGGCCGCCCACGAAGAAGCGCACAAAAGGAGAGTGTAAACAGTCCGGCGGGTGGGAGGTTGGGTCATGTCGTCGCAGCTCCACATCGCTTGCACCACTGGAATATCCCAAGAGGAGGAAGAACCCTTTGTCTGCTGCACTGGTCGCGCTGCACTTAAATCGCCTCGTGCGCACAAAATGGCCATTATGTGTACACTGATATACTTGAAGTTGAAAATTTGTAATTTTTGCCTCATGTTGGGCGCCAAATGTCATCACACACGGCCTCTGGTTCGAGACCCGTCGTGAAAGTACACATCCGACCATGGATTGAAGCATAACATCCACTATAAAAAAAACGATCCTAACACCGAATAATCTGAACATGGCCAAAATTGCAGGTTTTGAAATGGAAAATGGTTTCAAGGTATTTATTGACAAAGATGGAAAATTCGAAGTAAGCATGCTACTTTCCATGTTGGATGTCGCAGAAGATCACAAAAAAATATTTATTTCAAGATTGACAAGAACTTGTGCTAAATCTTGCGACCTCACATTTGAATGTAGTCGTGAGAGTACCTGGAATCGACGCCCAGCCGGATGCCATCACGTAACGAGCACGGGGTGGTTGGTGCCGCTCTTAATAGTGCTACTCATAAATTTCGTCAAGAAGGAAAAAAAAACTGTAAAATTTGCATTCCCTAGCTAGCATATTGAAAAGTGTCCAGTTTGACTCAAAATCGTTGGAATCACTAGTTGGTCAAGACTGACACGAGCATGGAAAAACCTAAAAACATTGTTTTAGTCTTGTAGACAGGCAGGAAAATTATCCCGAAGACCGAAATATCAGTATTTCATACCCTTCCATATGTACTCCCAGTTTTAAACTTCGTACAATGCTCGCAAACCTTATACGATACTGGGTCCAGACACATGTAGTTAATGGCCCCCTGCTTCTTTTCGGCATTTCCAAACAGGACGAATCTATATGCAATGCGATGATTGTTGTATGGTCATATATATGAAAGTTTTTGTTCTGGTATTTTGTGAACACCAGTATTAAAGTGTTAACATAAAAGTAAAACCGTGGCTATCTTTGCAAAAATATTGTGAAAGGTCCTTTTGCTAGGTATTTTATAATTCATGTATATTTTACAATGCTGTGTGGGGACTATAATTTTTTTTTTCAGGATTTGTACCGATTTTATGATTTCTACCTATTGGTTTGTTGTGTTATTTTCAGTTTTTTTTGTTTTTGTGTTATCTGGAAAATTGTGTGGTGTCAGGTATTTTCGGTTTACAAAATTTTATGTCATTTTTGGTTGACTGGTCACTTATAGGTTCAGATACGAATCTTAAATTTTGTGTTTGCATTAGGTAACTCAGAGCACTGTTCTCGGGGACACCTCCTTATTGTTTTTGTTTTTTGTGGGAAATCTTTTGTTGAATGTTTTTACTCCAACACTCTTCTACAGCATGACCCGATCTGTGACAGTATGTTCAATATGGTCTTTGTTCATTTTTGTAACTAGGCTTGGTAGGCCAGAAGTTGTTAGCCAAGTTTTGATGTTGTGGTGGAGTGTATTTACCCTTGTTTTCCGTACCAGCGTTAGGGTTTGTTTGGGCAGTAGGCAATGATTGCTAGTTTCTTTGAAAATCAGCGAACTCTACATTGGTATTGTGAATGCAGAGCTGGTCCAGTTCTGCAAATGTTTGTTGTATTGCCTAGAACACTGTATGTGAGCTCTCTGCTGGATCCATGCCATCAACGATAGTTGACACTATCACTCTGTCTGAGATGCCGAGATGCAAAACTTGTGCGGCCTCTTCTATATCCGAACCATAGTATAGCAGGGCTTCGTTCTTTTGCTGAAGTCTGTTATACCAACATAACCTCAAATTCATGAGCTTCTGGGCTGGTATAAAGAATCTCAGTAGATCAGCATGATACTGGTCAAAGGTCAGATTATTTTATATCGCTGTGGAAGTTCGCTCACTCAGAGGCAGTTGCATTAAAGGGAAAATTACCTTGAACAGCTGTTTATTGGGTATGTTACCTTTTTAGCACAATTTAAGCAAGTGATGTAGGAATTTATTTAATTGAGTAGGTTCTAACCCATTAGTCTCTGGGAAACCGGATAGTAACATTTCTATGGGGAGGGAAATTTTTCCATAGACTTGATAGTTACATTCCTGTGCTGCAGGTCTGGGTACCTGGGTTTGCACCGGGGTGTGATCAATGCTCTGTGGCTGTGAGGGATGGGGGTGGATTCGCAGATAGTAGACCATAGGTGCCAATGGTAAGTAGGTGGTTGAAGTACCGACTTGTGGCAGCTGCAGATGTGACCGAGGATTTGTTGGTACAGTCACTGGCTGTAGCATAGATTTTGCCAAGGTGCATGGGAAGGACTGGGAGAGTGGTAGGTCAAAGGCCAAAGGGGAATGGTGTATATAAGGAGTATTTTGGAGAGATGAGAAGGCTGACTGAAATTTATAGTAGGGTTGGTAGGTGGCTTCTGCTGTGAGAGGAAGGTAAATTGATTGGGAGGGGTGAGATATGAGCTCGGGCATGGGGTGAGTGTAGGTTACTTTGGTGATAGGGTTGGATACCAGAGCCATAATGGTCGTGGAGGGGAGGTTAGGAGGGTGGGTGGGAGTAAGAAATGACGAAGTGGGCGGGAATTGGAGGTAAGAGAGGGAAATTGGTAGGGGTGATGAAGACTGAAGAGTTGGTGAAGTTGGTAAATTAGAGGCCACATTAATGTCAGATGGCAGTGTCTGTGGGTCTGTTTTTGGGATGGGAGAGATGATGGCCTTGATTGGTCTAATGGTGTCGTGTTTGTGGTAAAGATTGGTACCTGGGCACTGGAGGTCTGGTCTGCAAGTTCGAAATGTGCCCGCTGCATTGAGTTCAACTTCGTTCTCAGCCGATATGTGAGGGCTGGAATTTGCTTTCGGCATTTTTCGATTTCAAGCCTGTAAACACCATTTAATTTGTTGGTGGAGAAGACCACGAGATTGGTAAACCTTGTGGTCACATGAGCAAGTCGTGGTAACATGCGTAGAATGTTTGCTTTATTTGTCTCTGTGTACAAGCTATTCATGTAGGTGACAATGTCATAGAATTTTCTACAAACTACATTAAATTTGTCTAAGGGATCTAATGTAAAATTTTTCCAGTGATGGCACTATTTGCTCATCACAGGCAGCTCTGAGTCATTTTCTTGGTGTCTGGACATCACTTGAGGTAGGTTGCCTACAAAAAGACAGTTCAAACATTAACACATCTTTTAAAAGGAATTCTGGATTAATCATGTTGTTGTGAAAGACATATATATACTTTTAACTGTACAAGTAAAACTCCGCCGACAATTAGAGTTGTCATAATACACTGGGTAATAAAGCTATACTTAACTTTAAACTTAACCACTATGCATATGCATGAACACTCTTAATTTAAATTATTATATTAACCTGCTCTTGCAGGGAATTTTAGGGAGTTGGTCACACCAATGACTTACCACAATCAGCGGGAGGAATACTTATAATTTGTTTCACTCGCACGGAACACAAGAGTTTAATGTCCGCGAAGCTGATAGCCTGGAGAAGGGCAATGGGTATTGTACATGTAAGCGAATGTTATCATGTGCACGCAGTAAAAGGTATGTCAGAGAGGTCATCTACCGGCTCGGCTCTCAGGGTCGGAAGGAGGGGGGGAGGCAAGGATGTGCATGATAAGACACGTTGCAAGAAGGCTGTGAGCGGCTGGGCTATGCTGAGGTCAAGGAACAACCAGGTGGCAGCGAAAATCTTAACTAAATTTTGTCTACTTACTTAAAATGTCAACATCCCCATGGGTCGGGAGTTGATTGCGTGAACATTCATAAAGCTTACAAGATGGGGAAGAATCCGCAAAAACAAGGGGCACGGATGACGATTTTGTTTTTTGATAAATGGAAAACTTTTAAGGAGTAAAATTTAGTATCACAAGTTGAAAATATTATCCCCCAGTTTACAGTTTACATAATCTTTACTTCATAGAGATTAAACATACATTTTATGGTTTAAAAAACTTCTGGTAGTACTATAACACTATGGTATGCTTATAAGCAAACCATGCTCTGCTACCATCTGCAACTGCCCTTATGTAGTTAAAGAGAGCTTAATATTAATTTTTTTATAAAAAGCCTGCAAGTTGCTTTGAGTGGACGAAAGACAATACAGTATACTCAAAGGAACACAAGGAAGTAACATTTAAAAAACATTCCTTCTCACTAGAGGAAGTAGAAAATGGATTGTATTTAAAGAAAAAAGAAGAGATTTGCTTAAAGCTTGCTATTTTTTATTGTTAATTATGGAATTCATTATTTTCTTTCGAAAGTTTCAAGAATTAAAAAATTACATAGATAAAATTTACTGGGACCCCGGCCATCAAAACTTGTCGATTAGAAATAGATGATTAATTGTACCTTGAATACAAATTTAACATTTTTCTTTGACCAAACAAGACATGTCAGAATCAAGTTTTCTCAAATAAACTAACATAAATAATATAAATAGGAATGTTTATAGTTAAATGTTTGTTAGCCCAACCTGTGTATGAATATATATAATTTAGTTAACTACATTAAATTTAACAATAGTTGATATCGTTGACTGTTCACTGGCTGATGCGTACCTCACAGCCCTGGAACATAAGAATGGGGCATATTTGGAGCTGCTAACCTAATCTTATCTCTGGGAACAGGGCTGTCCTGAGAGGATGCTGAGAAAAGCACTATCGGTCACTACTGGTGGCATTCATGGCCTGAGGTAGGAAGAAAAATTATGTCTTATAATTGGCTGGTGAAATCACACCAGGCTCTCGGTTGCGGGACTTAAGTAGGAAAGATTTGATCAGGATGAACAATGGGCTAACAAAGTTTATATTAGGGAATTTAAGTAAAAAATAAATTCGTGCCAATAATTTCAAATTTGCGGCACACTACCCACGCGACTATTCAGTGTTGATATTATCAGCTACCATTGCCATGTTTGTATTCGACTGCCGGATGTAATTTCCAGATTTGTTTATGTAACTATTTAATTGTTAATGAAAGTAATATCATCATTTGTCATTTCTATTTAAAATAATATTGTTCGCTGTGCGACTATGTCATATATCTCAGCTCGAGTCATTCCCGTGCTCCACATACTTCGAGCGAGAAACATGGACCTTGGTGGTCTGAAGCTACCTAGGCAATGCCAGTCACCGCTCGCCTGGCACAGAGGCCAGACTCATCAACATACCATAGATTCCTCAACATCTTGCCATCACCATCCATAAAAAACATAGTGTAAGTTTCTCTATCCTTTTACATTTGCCCTGTGCCTGGCCCTGCTTTCGGTGTGGTTTGAATTCTTTCATTCAGTGTAATGCATCTTTAAGTTTTAAGTTTCCTTCCTATGTAGTTGACAGGCCACGCACGTGCATCTATCCTCGGGTCGGAGGTGTTTCTTGTGAAGTTTCCAAAATCGCCCATAGTGGATCGTCTATGGACTAAACATGTTAACATTATACATAACTTTTTAATTAATTCATTAACATTTGGAATCTGCAGTAGGCCACATTCACCCATGTGAAAAACCTGCTTGCAAGCTTAAAGCCAGAGACTTTTCTTCTCTCGCGAAACATCGTCACCAATACGATGTGTGACATAACTGAATTGAATTCAACTCCTTGCGAGATGTGTCGTGCCGCCAACACCCTCGCCTAGCAACACCATTTATAAACTACTTATTAGCTGTGTGTGCAACAATTACTTAATCATGTATTGTTTAATATTCCGTATTCTGTCGCTTGTATAGTATTTGCCATGTTATACTTCACGGATTTGACATAAAATTAAGGCTTGACCCTCTAATCACGACCTATAGACTTTATGCCACAAAACAGATGTTATAATCGCCGCATCAATGCTTAAGTCGTAACTGTAACTATTGCATTTCATAAGTATTCAGAGATATGTCCCAGCACCGACACCAAACGAGTACTACAATTATGAGACAACCTAAATGATGACAACAGGTGTAGCATATTCAACACATTGCCATCACCTGTGGTCTCGGGTTCAAAACCCGGGGAGCTTAATGGTTGCTTTGTGTGTTTTGTCTGGTGCAGAACCAGGATAGCCTTAAAACTAACCACTGCTGCTGTGGGGTGGGTCGTCGGCCCCAGTGTGACCCACGAAGCTCGGCAGGTGCGACTGCACTGTTGCCTTACTAGATAATACACTGATGTGCATGCCTTGCTCAACATAGTGCAATGTAGCCTAGCTAGAATGCTTTCAAGCGAGAACAGTAAATAATGGTAGAGCATCTTGAGTATAATGGTGATTTTACTTCACATGAGACACTGGTTAGACGTTCATTAATAGTGGTTGGACAGAATACGAAAACATTTGAAAGGATACAACATGTTGCATGCTATACTGGTGGTGAATAATAAATTACTTCCAATGGCAGTATCGGAATGAAAGGGTGATGTGGAGTGGGTGCAGCCAACCTGGTAAGTCTTTTAGCACACGCGTGTAGATTTGGCTCTTTACAACATAAGCAGTGACTCTACATTAAGCTGACTGTAGAAACTCTGGGAACTGGAGACGGCCAGTGTTGTAAGCAGTAATCATGCAGCAGGAGGATTAAGCGATGGTGCAGTTAGTGATAGCTTGGTTACGCCCTGCACTCTAAATGGTCCGGGGACACGTGAGGAGTAACAAGCAAGAATTTTTAGGATGAAGAAATAATAGTTACCAGAATTACTTGTACCAGGACATCAAAATAACTCCCCACGGAACTCGGCATCCACTCCGGATCACGGCCTGTTGAAGACTGCCATGCCCACTAGGATACGATCAGGGGCGCAACAACAGAGGGGGGCAAGGGTATTTTGCCCCCCTCTGAAACCTTGAAGTGGGGGCAAACAGGGGCAAAGAAAGTGCTGTGTATCAATTTTTAGATAATAAAACTGCTTAAATAGCACCATTTTCCACCTTGAAATACAAATTTTTCCTGGGGGAGGACCCCCGGACCACCCCGCTTCAATAGGGGGGATCGATGATTATTTATAAAAAGGTATATTGCCCCCCCTTTGTAAATTTAGTTGTTGCGCCCCTGGATACGATAAACCTTTTTATGTAAAACTTAAACACTAAACATACAGAAAGTCCACTGATTAAATTTATTACATGAACACAAAAGGCAGAATGTTTTAAAAGGTTGCTGTTAATTATACTTCAATCACTTATTAAAGAGTATGAATTAAAATGGCGACAGTTCTTTTCTTTTATGTTCCTACTACATTTACTAATGAAAAACTATTTTGATTTAAGCAGTGCACTTGACAGTAAGTGCTACTCTAAGAAATATAAATAAGTATTAATGCTAATACACACACAGCACTTACAGTTAATTGCATGTTGGGATCAGAGGCTCACCCAGGAATTTTTTTTTGGGGGGGGGGAAGTGGAAGTTTTTTTTTATGAAGGTGCCATCACCCGGGTTCTCGTGTTTCTAGACTCGGCAGTGTTCCTAGCGGGAAGGCTGTTTTCTTGCGGGGAAACGTGTCCGTTAGGGCACCAGGCTAACGCGGCGGTTAGCCACGAGGTGGGTCGTGAGGTCCGAAAGCCCCTGCGTGGCACACTAGGAACGGCGGCGGTGGTGATGATGTTAGGGGTCCCTAATGCCTGCTGTACCACTGGCCCTACACAGCATAGGACGCTGATCCCTAATGGATTGGTGAGGTTCAGAAATAACGTACACGGCTTTGCACTGTCGTTCACACGTCGCGCACGGAGTGTGCGGAGTGGACGTTTAATTACGCTGGCCAATTACACTTGCAATTACATTCACACGATTTCCCTACATAAAGTACACTGTCATTAAACACTGGGCGCTCTGACGCGCCGTTACTAAAGTTACGTCCTCACACCAGTCGAGGTTGAGGGAGAGATTTAGATTTAAGTCAGCTAATCCCGTAATTGATGAACGGCGACGCGCGTTCCCACCTGTGTGGACCGCGGCTCGCTATTAAATTAAGAAAAGTCTACGATTAGATATAGCCAGTGTCTGTGCACTTGGCGATTAATTAAAAGTCTGTGGTGGCAGGAGTCGACCTGTACTGTATATTGCACGTCCCCACGTAATGCGTTGTGCGGGGCGTGTTAAGTTGACGCGGCTGGGTTAGGCCCTACACCGGAAAAGGACCGGGCACACACGGGGAGTAGTTAAAAAAGGTTTCGGGGTCTGACTATAGTTACCAGATAGCCCAGGAAATGAAAGGAAAAAATGTATAAATGTCGGGAAAAATTAGAGACAAGCTGAACTTTTGGCAGGTGTTAGGACCCAAAAAGAGGTGTATTTTCCCAAAAGTCTCCACCCCTCCCCACTGTGCTACCCCTGCTACCCCCCCTTAAACATCCGATTTGCAAGCATTTGGATTACTCTTCATATCTCCGTTGTTATTTATCGCAGTCAAATTTTCTATATATAGTTTTATTCCTTATATTATTATCTACAATAAATTTTTATATAGTTTTGTTCTAAGATTAGCAGTTAACTATATATTAGCTGAGGAATGTCAATTTTTACAATTTTATGTTAAGTTTGTTAAGAATATTTAAGTTTAAAATTTTAATTTGCGATAATTTCACGAAACACTTAAGATAAAAAGTGTGGAATGATTCTTTAGCTTTCCAACGGTATTAATTTTTCATATTTTGGATGACGATAACATGAAGTAGAGGGCCATAAGTAAACCAAGAACTCACCTCTCGCAACCCGGACTTAAAAGCAATCTGCCGCGCCCTATTCAAGCTCGCTCCGCTGGCCTTAAACGTTACTTGTAATTCTTCCTAATTCTTCTAAATAAATGATGTATACAATTTTAGTTTGGAATACAGAAAACAGTTGGTTTCATTTTTATATTATTTTTGCCAGTTTTGGTTCGGGGGGGCTTCAACCCTAACCCACATAGGATCGTTCAATTATCCACCACCTATGGACCCGCCGTGTCCCGGACTGGCAACAACCGGCAGCAATACATGACTGCTTATTCACAGTAAGTGATAAAGAGCAATCAGTATCAGCCACAGCTTCACGGACCACCCACCCACCCACTTAAAGCTGTTGTGACATTTACTGAATTATTCACTTTTGCATTTTTCAGTTCCAAACTTTGCTATTATTTACACATCATGCTATTTAATTTGTATAGACAATTTCTACTTACAACAAAAGTACTTCAATGTATTTTACAAACAGATATATTCATAACATTTTCGACTCAACGCCTACATACATAATTAAATATCATCAATTGCATATTCATCTTCATCTATGGCTGTTGCATTGTTACACGAAAGACAATTGCAGTTTTCACACATAGCTGAGCAATGTTAACCTGTCTTTTTACATCCAAAATAGTTCCCACATGCAGATTTACATGAACATGACACTAAGTGCAACAGATCGTTTGGTGCAAAAGGCTTAGATGTGGTAATTGGCTTAAGTATGTTTCTCTCGCCTCCAGCTTCTCTTACACACTTATCCAAATTAATAAATGGAAGAGCCATGACTTATGTTGAGTCACATTTTCCCCTTCTGCTGTTAATGAGGTTCATGAAACCATTCCATTCTGGTTGGACATTCATTCCAGAAAGCCAAATAGAGATTAGAGGAAACATGGTTGCTACTGTGAAGTCTAAATTTTTCAGCTCAGCTTTTAATTCGTTGTAGTCTTTCACAGTCATGCTACTAAGTCCGTTGTGGGCTTTTTTCTTTGGGTAAGATCGTATCCTAATGCATTCTGGATTAAATGTTACAGAAGATTTCCTTGCAACCTTTACTTGAGTTTCAACACTAGAATCTGGGGTAATAGTTAGGACCCCGCCCATTGCATGAAACGTGTTCACGCCATCAAGTGTTCGAACATTGACATCAGCATTATCAAAAAACATGCTGTATGAAAACATCTTCATTGACATTTAGTGAACCTGAATTTATGAGAGCATAAATGTACACGGAAGCTTCGTAATAGGATGCACAAATACCCATAGAAGATAGCATGTTGATAAGATGCTTAGATCCATATAAACGATATAGTGTCAGAGCTAAGCCAATGTGAAGTGGTGCCTAACAAAAATGATCTGGGTCTTATAGCTGATATAATAGCATGGTTTATAACTACACATTTTCTGTCTACCATTTCAAACTCTGAAACGTTTTTCTTTTTCGTAACTCTTTGTGTGAAAGCTGCTAATATATTTGGTATTAAATGTTCTCCTCCACATGTAATGTCATTGGTACCTGGATATGTTTCATTATCATATGCCTTCTTTTGAATATCTACTTTAATGATGTCAGCTGAAGCCAATACAACCCTAAGTTTTTCCGTTTCTAGATTCCTATCTCTTTCTTTGTACCAGGTCTCAATAATTTTATGGACAGTATCAGACAAACACACAATGTTCTTTCTACCTGAAACATTAGATACCATAATGCGTTCTTTAAAGTGTTCTAGAATAAGATTTTTCAGGTGTTTGTCGGAATATGTATCTTTTTTCTCTGAAATGCATGCCATTATATCTTGCAACTCTTGAATTGAATATTGGCATTCATCGCTTTGTTCAATGTAACTGCACACCATTAAAAAAGATTCTTTATCCGTCATCGGTCTGCCTACAAATCCTTCACTTCGGTTTGTCTTTGAAAAAGTGTCATGACCGTTTTTATGGTATCGTGCTTCTGGGGATACAAGGTCACTTACATTTAAAATGCGTGCTTTCACTTGATATCCCCATTCATCGCTCCGATCTTCACATCTCTGCAACAAACTATCTTTAATTTCTAATGTTGCTACCATACGAACTTTTCCTATGATACAAAGCAATCTTAGAATCGACAATTGCCTCTTCCCCACAAAAAATGCAATCTTTTTTGTAGTCAAAATTATTTCCTACACTTCGCAAAACAGGCGATAATGTTTAATGAATACATACAGCAGGACTTAGTGATGATGTAGTTGCAGCTTTAATACTTAATGGTCTCGTATAGTTATGCCTACACGATTTGTGTACTCTAACACTTGATTTTCCTTTCAAGTTCTCGTGGAGCCCATCCTTTCGTAGAATGCTTGCTTCTCCTTCCGTATCATTACCGCATAGAATACAAAGTAAACTTAAATGTTCCATTTCAATTTTGGTTAGTATGAATTCTTGTTATAACATTGTAGGTAGATTTAATCCTGAAACATACGAAGACGTAATTACTCATCACTTAGAAAGTTGTTGATTTGCAATTGTCGAATAGTAAAAAGTTATCATAGATTGTCAAATGCGCATTTTAATAGTAGGTATACTTATTTACTTAAAATGTAAGTTTGGTAGTCTGAAGAACCATAAAAACTTTACGATAAATAGTCACGATGTTCAATTGAATCAGTTTATAATTACATTTTTAAAAAGATTTTACTACAAATTTCACACAAATATGTAAAAATATCTAAGTTATATGATCTATTAGTTTCCTGAACTTAAAAAACAGTGTATTGACACACACATCAATAGGCCTAACGGTGTTTGATATTTGTATTGCAATATAAATCACATTTACATGATACAAATTTTAAAAAGTAAGAAAACTGCAATAAAGCAGACATATAGTCTTCTGTGTAAAAATATTTTATAAGATGTCTTGGTGGATCTTAAGACGTGAAGCATCTACAATCGATGCTAATATGCGAATGAAGCAGGGCCGGAGTGCTAGGGTGGGGGATAGCACAAGGCTCCGAAGAAGGAAAAAAAAATCGACAGCTGACCATGCAGTGGTACAAATGAAAAAAAAAAAAAAGGAGTGGTCCTATCCGGGAACCAACCCCAAATCGTCTTGGTAGGAGAACAGCACTCTAACGACTGAATAGCAACAGCCCACGGGAAGAAGTGGTTTTTTATTATTACAATAATACTTAGCTTTTGTTATTGAAAACATTCTTACCTTCTTAGATTTGCGAGAAGCTGTTGCAAAATTTCTTCAGTTATCAAAAATTAACACCGTACTTTCTAGTACTTCACGTTATTATGTGACGTAGAGTAAGCGGAAGTTTTAGAAAATCACGCACATATGTACACGCTAGAACGTTACCGCATGCTTCAAAACCACTCCAAGAACAAGTCTCTGGAAGACGGGCTACTCAAGGCAGTAAACATGTCTTAAGAAATTGATGGTCGGGGGTGGTTAGGGACATTTCAATGACTCAACACGCCAGCTCCCTCGCTCTTGATAGTTAGCCTGTTGTTTAGCCTCCTGAGGCCACCCACTGCAGCATGCACCAAGGGTAGAACAAAATGCAGCGCCTTCCTCGCATAACCTAGTGTTATACACATGTTATCGTCATCCAAAATATGAAAAATTAATACCGTTGGAAAGCTTAAGAATCATTCTACACTTTTTATCTTAAGTGTTTCGTGAAATTGTCCCAAATTAAAATTTTAAACTTAAATATTCTTAACAAACTTAACATAAAATTTTAAAAATTGACATTCCTCAGCTAAAATCTAGTTAACTGTTAATCGTAGAACAAAACTATATATAACTTTATTGTAGATAATAATATAAGGAATAAAACTATATATAGAAAATTTGACTGCAATAAATAACAACGGAGATATGAAGGGTAATCCAAATGCTTGCAAATCGGATGTTTAAGGGTGGGTAGGGGGGGAAGCACAGAGGGGATGGGTGGGGACTTTTG
The DNA here is from genome assembly GCF_032445375.1 of Bacillus rossius redtenbacheri. NCBI lineage: Eukaryota > Metazoa > Arthropoda > Insecta > Phasmatodea > Bacillidae > Bacillus > Bacillus rossius. Next base: position 243,528,495 of record NC_086330.1, on the reverse strand, counting down.
GGAAAATATACCTCTAGTTAGGTCATAACACTTGCGAAAATATCAGCTTGTCTCTAATTTTTCCCGACATAAAACCTTCTTTTCCTGGGCTAAGATGGAAGTTCGATGAAGACAAAGAGATGATGGCTCCCCATGGGACGTGCGTCCGTCCCGGTCCGCGAGTCGCGCTGTACTGGCGTCTGGCCCTGGCACGAGGGGAGGGGTGAGCTCCCTGTTGCGCCAGAATTTCTAAAGTTCCGTTATTCGTAAAAAATTATATTAATAACAAAAAGCAAGTGGCTCTAAATTCACACAATAAAACTAAATGATTAACTTTATATATATATATATATATATATATATATATATGTGTGTGTGTTTTAGAAATGACTTGTAATAAGTTTGTATAAAATAAGTTTGAATTAGCAGAGTCACACTGGAGACTGTTCGTTGCTTGATAACTAATCCAGTGGCGAATGATAAATGCTAATTTGGGGCAGTTTGAGTTAAGTCACATATTACAATATTAAAATCTGGCTGAAGGCCGCAAGGGGAGCACTCACAGTTGTTTTAGTAAAAATAACTACACGTGAGTGACCCGGGCACTCCTACGTCGCACTTTTGTTGCACGGTGTTGTTCATTCAAAGTGGCATATTCATTAAAGTGTAGTGAATTTACCGTGTACATGACTCGGTTTGTCTTGCCGATTAAGTTAAGGGCGTTGATAATACCTAAGTCCCGCGGCGCTCGTCTGACTCGGGTGGGCCATGGCTAGGGGCGCATTCCATTAGCGGGGTCGGATACTGGCGGTTGCAGGTCGGGATTTAGGGTGGCCTTCGGTCGGACGACGTCAAACACCCCCCTCCTTGAGAAGCCCGACCTTGCGCCGCTAGTGACCCTGCCACGTGGGGGCACCCCTAGCTTCGGCAGCAGCTCCATCCAGGTGGTGCTCGCGGTGGCCGCAGCTGGTAGGCTCCCCGCTCCGGTCCCAGGTCGTCCCACAACGAACACCCGGGTGCTGGCCGGGTGGCGTGGTCCCTCGGCGCCTTCCCCTGGTCATAGTCAGCCAGGTAACATGGCGGGCGGCGGGATCTCTGGGGTCGGTATCTGGGTTCGTCTCCCTGGTGAGGGGGCTTGCAGTGGGGTTCGGGTGCCTGAGGCCGCATGCCCTCCGGTGCTGGGCAAGCCGTGGCTTGGTATGGCCTCCTCTCCCGTTCCGGTATGCCGGGCGGGTTCGGATTGGAGGCTTTCCCGGCCTCGTCGTCCGGCTCTGTCACCACGGGGGTGGTGTCGGCATCGTCGTCTCCCATCGGTGCGCTGGGGGTGCGGGAGAGCTCATTGATGGAGAGTACCCAGTGGTTGTCTCCCTGTTGCTCTGGTGGTGTTGCGGGTTTCTCGGTGTCTGGTTCGGCGGGCCACTCGATGAGGGGGCCCTGGGGCTCTCCCTGTGGTCCTTCTTCCTGGTCGTTCGGTTTACCCCCAGGAGGAATGTTTTCCTCTGGCTGATCGGGTACGTTATCCGTGGGTGTGTCAATGGTGCTCTCTGGAGTTGTGGCTAGGACGTATGTCTCCAGGTGTCGAGGGAGGCGCCGTTGCCGAAGAGGTCGTGACCTCGCCTCATCTTCGGAGTCCGTCTCTGTGGGGTGTGACCCAGGTGTCTCGTGGAGCGTGGCTCCTGTCCCGGTGAACGAGGTGATGGTGAACACCAGCGTGCGGGGTCTTCGTGTTTCCGGCTGTCGTGTGGGTGTTGGTTCCGGTGGGTTGTCCTCCCCGCATGCTGCGTCGTCGTCTAGGGGTGGGGGGGTATCCTCCTCCGTCACTCGTTCCCCCGGTAAGGGGGCAAGCCGGATTTCATTCCGGTGGACCTTCTTCAGGCGCCGTCCTTCGGTGCGGACTAGATATGTTGTCCTCCCCAGTCGCCGTCGTACGGTGTACGGACCACTCCAACGTGGGGCTAGCCCCGCGCAATAGTTGCGGGGTGTGGCTGAGAGTGGGTGCATTCGTGCGAATACTTGATCGCCGACTTGCATGGTGGGTGGTTGGTGGTTGGCGATTGGCATTATTTTGGCGGCATAATCTTCCTGTTGCTGTTGTGCCCCGTCGTGGAGGGCGATGCATCGTTGGTCACGTCCTTTCTGTGGTTTCGTCGGGTTGTGGGACGCCATGTGTGGCCCATTCGCCCGGCAATGGCAGGTTGTGTCCCTGGATCATTTCGGCGGGTGTGAGTCCGGTGGCGGCATTACGGCGTCGTCGTACGCAGAAGAGTGCGTCCGCTACGTGTGAGTCCCACTGTGAGTGGTCCACCCCCAGTCGGATGCGGAGCTGCGCCTTCAGCTCCTGGTTGTGCCGTTCTTTTGGGTTCACCCTTGGGTGGTAGGGGGGCGTGGTATGGTGCCTAATCTGTTGGTCGTGGCACCAACCTTTCAAGTGGCGTCCCAGGAACTGGCTCGCGTAGTCCGTCAGGACTGATTGGGGGTAGCCCCAGCGTGACAGGAACTCTCGGGTTAGTATCGCGATGATCGTGGGCGTTCTCACGTTGCCGCATGGATACGCTTCTGTCCACCAGGTAAATAAGTCCGTCACTACGAGAAGGAAACGTTTTCCGCATGGTGAACAGGGGTATGGCCCCATAACATCCAGGGCTATCGTCTGGAAGGCGGTTGTGGGTTCTCGAGGACGCTGTTGCTCTTCGCTGTCCCATCATTGCGCCTTCCTCGCCTGGCAGACCTCGACTCCCGCACGTACTCACATATGTTGTGCATGATACGGGGCCAGTGGTAGTGTAGGCCAATCTCCCGTCGTGTTTGGTCGGTCCCCGGGTGTCCGGCGAGATTGTGGTCATGGAAGAACCGGACCGTCGCCTCGCGAGCCTCCGGCGGGACGTAGGTCCGCCAGTCCCTGTGTTCTCCCGGTGTTCGTGTCATAATCACACCCTGTTGCACGTGCCACGCTTCGTCCCCGGCGATCGCCTGTTGGCCGCGTCGGTCGGCGTCTAGTGACGTCCCTTGGGCCCGGCTGACCCGGTGCTGTACATCGGCCATTGTGTTGGGCGGGTCCTCGTCCCCGTCCATGTCTGCCGTGATGCGCGTACATGCTGAGTCATGTCGTGTCCCATCGTCTGCTGTGCTCGGCGGTAGTATGCCCTCCCAGTCGTCGGTGTCCATCAACTCCACCTGCTCGTAAGGTTCTCATGAGAGTAAGTCTGGCAGCTGGTTTTCGGTGCCAGGGATATGTTCAACGTCGAAGTCGAAAGACTGGAGGAACAGGACACACCGGATTAGTTTGCCCTTCCTCCCCTGCATGGTGTGTAGCCATGTGAGGCATCGATTGTCAGTCCTCAGCGTGAAGTTCTTCCCCTGCAGGTTGGGCCGGTACCTCTTCATGGCCCAGACTACGGCTAGACACTCTTGCTCGTTACCATGGTACCGGCGTTCGGCCGGCCCGAGCTTCACGCTAGCGTAGTCGACGACCTCCCTGTCGCCATTCTGGCCCACGTGAAAGAGTACCGCGCCCACGCCACATGCGCTGGCGTCCATCTGCAGGTAGAGGCGGCGCCCGGGGTCTACTCGCGTGAGTATGTGGCAGCAGGTGAAGGCGGCTTTTATCCTGTCAAAGGCACGTTGCGCGTGTTCGCTCCATCGGTACTGTGACTGAGGGGATAGTAGATCGGTCAGCGGGACTATTATCTGTGAAAATTCGGGTATGTAGCTCCTAAGCCAGTTCACGAGGCCAAAGAACCATTGCAATTGCTGGCGTGTTCGTGGGGGTTCCACCTCCGCGATCTTCCGCAAGTGCTCCAGCTGAGGCCGATTTCCTGCTGCACTCACGAGGTGTCCCAGGAACTCCACTTCTTGGGTCCCGATGTGGCACTTCTGGGGTGTGACCGTTAGGTGATGTGTGGCAAGGCATTCCAATACCAGCGCGATGTGTCTAATGTGGTCCTCCTACATCTCGGAGAATACTATCATGTCATCCAGGTAAGCGATTGCGAATTGACCTAGGTAGCCCTGTAACACTCGGGTCATCAACCCTTAAAATGTGGCTGGGGCACATTTTAACCCAAAAGCCATGGCGCGAAACTGGAATTTCTGTCCGTTAGGAATCGTGAATGCCGTTTTTTTCCTGTCCTCAGCTCGTATGGGCACTTGCCAATAGCCGGCCTTCAGGTCGAGTGTGCTGAAGACCCTCGCTCGACCGAGTCCGGCCACGGCGGCCTCGATGCTGATTTGAGGTGGAGGGGCACTGATCGTGATTGCATTTAACGGGCGGAAGTCGAAGCAAAAACGCAATGAGCCATACTTCTTGGGGGCCAGAACCATGCATGCATTATAATGGCTGCTTGAAGGCTCTATCACCCCATCCTTGAGCATGTCTGACACCTGTTCGCGGATGACTCGCTGTTCACGGAATCCGTAGCCTCTCGGGGACTCGTGCACGGGGTTGTCGTGTGTTGTCGGGATATGATGCTCTGTGACAGTGGTGCGCCTGAGGGGGTCGGTGACACTGAAGACGTCTCGCCTCTCTGCTAGTACGCGGTTGACGGCTGCCTGGTACTCGGAAGGGACATTGTGGCGCAACTGCTTCAAGGTTAAGCACTCCGTGTATGTATTGGGGGTGGCTCCAATAGCATACACCGTGAGGCATTCGCGGTTACCTATATGGACTCGCATGGGTCTCATTTCTATCACTGCCGCCTGCTCTGCTAACCACGTCTGGCCTAGTACGATCTACTCGTGCAAGTTCTCAATGACAAGGGCAGTCACTGTGGTGGTGAAGTCCCGAAGGCTTACCTTGAGCTCTGCTTGTCCCACCATCACTCCTGGTTGGGTGCTGGTTGCTAGTCTCAGCTCGGCCTGGTGTGGCTGCACCGTGCCGGGCGGTACCAGGTGGGGTGCCACCAAGACGTGACTCGCGCCTGTGTCCACAAGGGCCGCCGCGGGGCGTCCGTTGAGCTCCACCGGGAGTCACAGTATTCCGTTTCAAGCGCGGGTCAGCTGGTTCAGAAGGGGTGGCATCTCCTCCGCGTGTTGCGCGGGCTGGGTCGTGGTGTTCGGAGGCATGGTGTTTAGCACCACACCCCCGGGGTTGTGTTTCCCGTCGTGGTGGGGTGTGTGTTGGTTTGCGGGCGAGTGGGGAAGTCGTTGTGCCAATGATGTGTGCCGGTGGGGCAGCCTAATTGGCACTGTGGTAGTTGGGGGTCACCTCGCTGTGGTGTCCCGTCGTACCATCCCGGTGACGCTGCTTCGCGGTGCGGTGGTGCGCCTTCGATGACGCGGCACTGCGTGGGTGGTGGGTACCCGCCTGTATCGGAGTCATGCCTGACAGGCGACCTTGGCTCTTGCGAGGCTGGTGTTCCCGCGCCCCGTGTTTGACGTTTACAGCGCCACTGTCCCTGGAGGTTACAATCATTTTCTGTGGCCTGTTGTACGTAGGCTTCTATGGACTCGGGTCGGCAACACCGCATGAAGAGTTGCAGTTTGTTTCGCATCAGGGCCGTCACTGTAGTGAGAGTAGCGATCGATTTGGTGGTGGGTGCTACTCGCTTGAGCAACTGGATCTTCTGAGCTACGAAATGTTCGGCAGTTTCGCCGTCACGTTGGTGTTTGCCGTAGAATCGGGAGCTGCACTGGACTAGCGCTTGGTCGGTGTCGAACCGGTTTCTGAGTGACATCGCGAATTCTTCCCAGGGCATGGCGAACCATCCCCAGAGGCCCCACCACTGGCGGGCGGTCCCCTTCAGCTGCTCGCTGACGCGTGCCGACCACTTGTCTGCCAGTATGCCGGACCGTGCTAGCCTCGTTTCGCAGTGTGTTAAGAACTCCTTCGGGTCCTCGTGCCCGACTCCGCTGAATTCGGGTAGCACCAGCTTCCCTGAGTAGCAGAGGCTGTGGCTGTACGCGCCGATGTGTGGTACGGCGAGTGACGATGGTTTGCGGGCGTAAATAGCGGTCGGGTGGGTGCGTGTACCCATCTGGCATGTAGTTGGTAGCGTGTCTGCCAATGTCTCGTTGGTCGTTGTTTCCATTTTGAGTGGTAGCCACTGCCATGGTAATGGTACCTGAGATTTTTCTGGTGGTGCCTCGTCCCATGGTCTGACCCAGGTGTGATCGGGCGCTTCGTTCAGGTGGGCTGTGCACTGACACGTTCGGTACCATGGCAGTGATCCCGTCAGCAGGTCGACATTTTTTGGTTGTAGGCAGTGTGCGCACACGACGCTTCTCAGTGGTGCCTGCATGGTTTTACGGTTGTTCTGGCCTATTGTTTACTGTTCACTCGGGCTGGTCAGTGTGCGCGCGCGTGTTGTGCGCGTGGCGTGGCGGTCGGCGGCTGGAGAGGTGCCCGGACAGCCGCACAAAACGGAGGCCGAGAATGGCCGCGTCGCGGGCGGGGGTGCGGATGGGCGTGCGAGGCGATGGCCGAGAGCGCCCGGACAGCTGCACAAAGCGGAGGGCGGGAACGGGTGAACTGGAGGGGGGAAGTGCGGATAGTCGCGCGCAGCGACGGCCAAGAGCGCCCGGACAGCCGCACAAAGCGGAGGATGGAAACGGGCGCAGTGTAGAGGGGTGTGGAGGGGTGCTGGTGGTGATGTCGGTGGTCCGCGTCACGAGCTGGGCCGGAATGTTCGTTGGGGGAGGGGGGGTTGTTTTAGCCCCTATGTCTCCTTGCTGTGTCGCGCCGGCCTGTCTGACTCTAATCCCCTTTTCTGCGCAAAATGGGTTCCTGTGTCCGCATTGTGGCCAGAAAGAAAAAAATGGATAGATAATGGTTAAAAAAATGTTTTCCAGTAAAGTTGTCTTCTGTAACGCACATGAAGGAATTCTTGAATTTTCTGTTTTTGCCCCAAGCAGCGGGCGCCAAATGCCGTCACCCGGGTTCTTGTGTTCGAGACTCGGCGGTGTTCCGGGGCGACTGAATTGCGCCCCATTGGAAAGGGTGCCTTACAAGTTTTTTCAAGCACACATACAACTATTAAAATCCTGATAGGCTGCCTTTCCAGAAAGAGTAATCAACTGAATTTTAAACCGAAAAGAATCCTGAAATGTGCCCCATTTGAAAGTGTGCCATTCATGTTTTTCTTCATATGCAAAACAATTTGCAAAACTATGAAAAACTGCCTTTCCAGGACTTGATTTTTGCTTTGTTGTTTGCGGGAAAATATCCTGAACTGTGCCCCATTGGAAAGGGTCCCTTTCAGAAATTTTTAGTTTTCGTTAGATTGCTGTGGGCACTGAATTTAGCCCCATTAGAAAGGCCGCCTTTCAGGTTTTTTATTTGTACGCATACAGTTCGTAATATCCTGATGGGCTGCCTTTCTTGAGTTGGCTGTTCGCTCTGTTTTAAGCGAAAGAAAACCCTGAATTGTGCCACAACGGAAAGGCCGCCTTTCAGGTTTTTTCCTTGTACGCATTCAGTTCGTAAAATCCTGATGGGCTGCCTTTCCAGAGTTCGCTGTTCACTCTGTTTTAAGCGAAAGAAAACCCTGAATTGTGCCCCATCGGAAACACCGCCGTTCAGGTTTTTCCTTGTACGCGTACAGTTCGTAAATTACTGATGGGCTGCCTTTCCAGAGTTGGCTGTTTGCTCTGTTTTAAGCGAAAGAAAACCCTGAATTGTGCCCCATCGGAAAGGCCGCCTTTCAGGTTTTTTCCTTGTACGCATACAGTTCGTAAAATCCTGATGGGCTGCCTTTCCAGAGTTGGCTGTTCGCTCTGTTTTAAGCGAAAGAAAACCCTGAATTGTGCCACAACGGAAAGGCCGCCTTTCAGGTTTTTTCCTATTACGCATACAGTCTGTAAAATCCTGATGGGCTACCCAGACAGTTATTACTATTTATTTTATTCCAAGACAATTTTGAATTGTCCCCTATTGTTGAATGATCGGTGCAGATAAAACACTTTAACATACAAAATAGACGTATGTTTTGGTTCCTCCGGCACCAGGCTTCAGGAGGTAGATTGTGATTGTCGGTCCACCATCTTGGATTGTGACATCATGGCGGCCATGATGAATGATTGTGACCTTGACCTTTAACCTTGACCTTTACCACGGTGGCCATATTTGATCCGCCATATTGGATCTGCCATTTTGGATAACGTCACTTTGTTTTCTCGGACATTCTGGCAATTTGTTTTCTGCCATTTTGAATTGTGATGTCACCGTTGCAACTTTCGTTACGTCCGCCATCTTTAAATCGAGGGCCCCACTCACTCTTGATGAAATTTTCGTCACGGCCACCATATCGATATTTTTCTGTTCCACTGTAGACCCCCATCTTGGATACCATCGACTTTGTTTCTGCTGTTTGTTCCTAGAGAGCACCAGCGTCGCTCTGTCTCATCACATAAGGTCGAAGTTTTATTTTATATATTTTTTCTGTTCCACTGGAGACCACCATCTTGGATGCTGTCGAATTAGTTCCTGTTGTTTGGTCCTAGAGAGCACCAGTGTCGCTCTTGATTTTTTTTATGTTCCACTGGAGGCCCCCATTTTGGATACCATCGACTTTGTTTCTGCTGTTTGTTCCTAGAGAGCACCAGAGTCACTCTGTCTCATCACATAAGGTCGATGTTCCATTACCTACCATAGCTATTATGGTCCTTATCAACATATTAAATTTAATTTTTTATGCCAAATACATTGGAAGTGCTGTGATTTCAAACATCGCAGCTCTGATCTTTGTATGAGGTAACCTAATTCTCGCTGATGAAATTTGAAAAAAATTATATTTAAGTAATGGATCTAATTTAAAACACTCAGTTTGCATCTTGTGTTAGTCTCAGTAACTAAAATGAATCCTGATTTGGTGTCTGACATTGTATCGAAAGGACACAGGTGTAATTTTTGCAGCAAAGAATTTATCTTAAGAAAGAATGGAAGACAACACGAGAAGAATGACTGTGTTAAAAATCCACTACGCAATATGATAAGTTGTGTTCGATGTAGCAAGTCGTTTACGCGGAGAAAGAGCTTAAAAAGACATGACAGAACTTAACGCCAAGTCTGCATACAAGCTAGAGGACAACGATAAATCTACTAGACTAAGAAAGGGTGATCTGCATTACGACAATAATTTTCCTTGTCTTGGGAAAGATTAATTTCGTGGCTCTTCCGATCTCGACAAATAACTTAAATTGAAGGACGTTGATGATTTATGGAAGAATTAAGAAAATGGAAGAATCCTTAATGTGAAAAGTGAGAATACATTCCAGCCAAATTCAAGTAGATCTTTCCTACTTTGTAAAAATGATGGACTCCTAAAAAGAACGCATGAAGACGATGAAGACACTTCGACATCATAGATATAGAATTTTTACGGTAATCTGGGTGAAAACGATGCCTTATACGGTGATTGCTACAGTGACTCTGAGGCTGTTGACAAAGGCATAGACTGTGATGAAGCATCTAAAGCTGACAAGATCGAAGAATGTGGCGGTGTCCTGAGACCGAAACGATGGAAACCACGTGTTATAATAAATCAATCAGATAAAGCTTCTTATGATCACTGGGACGATTGTGATATTAAAAGTATTTATTATAAACAAGCATTTAAGATGGTGGTAGAAGAGATTGATTACACACCATGGAAAGATCCAAACATATTGGTTCACTGGCCAAGACTTCTACATGGCTCGCTTTGTGCAGGAAACTATTCGTGCATCAAAGAAATATCCTTCATATTTAAAAAACTGAGGAAAGCTGGCTACATACAATAATGGCTTGTTTTACTTGCATTTGTATAATGTGGAGAAATACATTAAATATTGAAAGTAAAAATTTAATGTTTTTATTTCTTGTATTCTGATTTCTAACTAAGACTTAGATCTCGTAACTTGTGCTTCCAAATGTGGTTCCTTTTTTGAATGTGCTTCCAAATGTGCTTCCTTTATTGATTGTGCTACAAAGCCTTTTTGTTGATGGTGCTTCCTAATGTGTTGCCTTTTTGTTGATGGTTCTTCCAAATGTGCTTCCTTTTTTGATTGTACTTCCAAAATGTGCTGCCTTTTTGTTTGTTCTTCTAAAATGTGCTGCCTTTTTGATTGTGCTTCCAAATGCGATTCCTTTTTGTTGATTATGCTTCCAAATGTGCTTCCTTTTTTGATTGTACTTCCAAATGTGCTGCCTTTTTGTTGATGGTGCTTCCAAAATGTGCTTACTTATTTTATTGTACTTCTAAAATGTGCTGTGTTTTTTATTGTGCTTCTAAAATGTGCTGCCTTATTGTTTGTGCTTCCAAAATGTGCTGCCTTTTTGTTTGTGCTTCCAAAATGTGCTGCCTTTTTGTTGATGGTGCTTCCAAATATGCTGTCTTTATGTTGATGGTGCTTCCTTTGTTGATGGTACTTCCAAAATGTGCTGCCTTTTTTAATGGGATTATTGGTCCTCTTGTAAGCGTAAAAAAATGTTATTTTGGTTTATTTGAATATAATTATCTGTCGATGAAGAAGGTCGTGAGGTTCGGAAATGACTTGTTTATATGTCTGACATTGTTTATGACCCGGTCGCGTGGTCCGGAGACAATTGGCCTGTATGTATGGCTTTGTACATGAACGGTTTAGAGGTTATTCAGATTATGTGTTAAAATATGTGTTAAAGTTCGCACATTACACACTTTAAAGGTAATATATTATAAATCTTTTAATGGTTATCGTAATTTTGGAAGTCTCTAATTTTCAGGAACACTGTTTTTTTTGGTCTAAATCTAATCTTGTATAATACATAGCAAAGTAAATAATTAATACACAGCATCAGTAAAATAATTGTGTCACTGCATTTGAAGGAATTATGAAAATCGACTTGTTCTAATGTTCCGTCTGTCCTTCCAGGAAACGAAAGCCTCATATTTAACAATGCTGCATCAGTTCTGTCCAATACATTTGATACATATGGCAGAAATGTTCGTGGTACACTATTAAAATAAAACTCTACTAAAAAAACTATTATTCACGACAAGGCAATATGATTATTTTAGACAAATATCCATTCTTCTTGGTTTTTCCACCATTTTGTCCATAATTGTGTCAACTGATGGTGTTAAGTTCTTGTAAATATGCAGGAGAGATAAAACATTTAACCTTGTTTCAGAAGTAGAACTTCTTAAATAACTTTTCAGTCTAGGCAGAGTTGAATAAGTCCTTTCATTTTCAGCAGTGGACACAGGTAGTACTGCTAATATATGCAACAAAATTCTAATGTTCGGTAGCATGTTTTCATCACAAAGCTTCAGAGCACTTAATGCATCCTTTGGCCCGTTGTCATTGTTCAGCCTAGCAATAGCTCTGTACCAAAACCTCAGCTCTATTTTTAGTTCGTCAGTTGTACCATGCAAGTCATTTTTGTAGAACGTCGCCAAAGACTGAAAGTCATTCAATGTTTCCTCAGAAAATTTGGTAGGATCTGTTTGGCATAAATGTTTGGAATCCTGTCAATATTAACCTGAGTTTTGTAAATCTTTCCTCCAAATTATTCTGAAGTAGCAGTTTGACGCCGACCGCCAATGCTCCTCTATGTCGCATAGACCGCTATGCCTCATCAACGTCTCATAAAGGCGTGTGCACCGAACGCGCTCGTGCGCGCACCAAAGTGTAGATCCTGCAACGAGGCGAACGCCAGGCAAGTAGTGCTACGTCGGTGGAAGGATCCGGCCGGGTGTGGCATATCCCTCCGCCGAACTACAACAAACATAATTACGTATATTTTTCCACAGGTTTTTATTAGACATTATTTTCATCATTCAATATTTCAGTCCTTTCAAAATTATGTTTCACTATGCGCCTTGTCCCGAACCTGGCCGGTTCAGTTTCCCGCGAAATATACACGTTTACGTGGGAGGGTTGGCGGGTGAGAGGGGTTGCGTGCGGTGAGAGCGGCAGTGTCCTTCAGGAGCTCGGCGAGGCCGGCAGCTTCCGCACAACACGGAACCAGCTACTTTTGTTTTCACCGAAATGTAGTTTCAATAGTAGTAATTTTTCTCAATCCTTTTCGTACAGTTCCATGGTTGGCCTCAATTTACCATGTAGTATTTCACTTAAATTAATCAGAGCTCCAATACTAGTGTTTAGCATAATACGTAAGTACTGTGGGGAGTCTACGAGAAGTTACGTCGGCGCTTCACGCAACAACCTAGCCATCAGGCTAAATAGTTTCAGCCCACACGGGGCAGCCAGTAGGCGACACGTGCCCCCAAACTTATTAACCAGTCAATATCTGGGACAAGTCTAAGAGTCAGGTAGAGTCGCCGGAGTTACGGGCCTATGTGTCATTAACCCAGTGTAATACTTAAAGTGTAATAGTTAAGTGTTTTATTCGTCAGGGTATAATATGTCATGCTAGGGTTTATTTTGTAACCGCCGTACAGTATCGTGCCACCAAACTTACTAACGAGTCAATATCTGGGACAGACCGCCAGTAGTATCGGCGCCCCCTATCACACCGCGCCCTGGCGGCACTCTCAAACTACCGGAGTTCGTGGGACAGGAGCACGAGGACCCCGTAAATTTCTTACAGACATGCCAGGACAGGCTGATTCGATACTCGGTGCCTACAGACGAGTGGACGGTGAAGGCGTGCGCCCAGCTGAGAGGGTGTGCCCTGGACTGGTGGGCCACAGCTGGTGAATACGGCATTGAGTGGGGCGACTTCGCGGATAAACTGGAGGAACGTTTCAATGATGCCCGTGCCTGGGCTCGGTGCCAGCAATCACTGTTTTGCCGGCCTCAGGAAGTGGGGGAGAGCGCGGAAGCCTTCATCAGGTCCAAGGCGCGGCTCCACCGACGGCTGGCGGAGGGCGAGGATGACAGCAGCATGTTAAGGGTGGTCGTCCAGCTCATGCTGTCCGAACTGCGGCCATTCCTCAGAGCCGCCACTGACAGGGGCCTGGAGACGTTCGTGCGGTTTGCGAACGAGGTGGAGCACGACATGCAGATCATTAGCCGCGGCCACGAGCCACCTAACCAACGGCCAGGGATGTCACCACTTGCGTTAGTGGCACCCGAGGACTCCAGGGCCCTGGTACCGTTTGTGGCGCCAGCACCGAGGCGACACCGGCAGCACCTGCGGTGCCCACTGACACACCGGCGTGCCCCGTCAGGACGGACGGGCGCCGCTCACCCGACCCGTCAGCGGCCCGCACCGGGTCGTCGGCGAGCCGTACCGGACACCAGGTGGCCCCGGCGACACAGGCAGCACCTGCGGTGCCCACTGACACACCGGCGTGCCCCGTCAGGACGGACGGGCGCCGCTCACCCGACCTGTCAGAGGCCCGCACCGGGTCGTCGGCGAGCCGCACCGGACACCAGGTGGCCCCGTTGACACCGGCAACACCTGCGGTGCCCACTTACACACCGGCGCGCCCCGTCAGGACGAATGGGCGCCTCTCACCCGACCCCGTCAGCGGCCCGCACCGGGTCGTCGGCGAGCCGCACCGGACACCAGGTGGCCCCGGCGACACCGGCAGACCTGCATACCGCCTGATGGCAGCGGCAGTGCCCCTGGAGCAGTGTGTTGAGTCGTACCAATTAGGGCAGTTGGGACCTGGGGCGGGCCAGTTACTCAGTATTCCCCTCAGGATGAATGGACAGCCAGTGCATGCCCTTGTCGACACGGCCGCCAGCCATATGTATGTGTCAGCTCAGTGCACGAGCTTACAGGACATTGACTCATGTGCGGAGGAGGTACATTTAGTGACGGAGGGGGCAACAGCTCGTATTGTCGGTCGCGCGAACATCACCCTCTCCATCATGGATCATGTCAGCCACACAGCAGCATTAGTCATAGAGGGGCTACGGGAGACACTAATCCTGGGACTGCCTTGGCTAGCGCAGAAGGATGCCACTGTGGAGGTCAGGGAGGGGAGATTGCACGTTGGCCATCACGAGTGGTGCACGGTTTTCAGCCTGGGCTATCGGCCACCCGCCGAACAGGGAACACCCATCATGCTCGCAGTCCTGAGAAATGGTGTACCCGCTGCCCATGTAGTGCTCATAAATAGTGTCCTGTCCCAACAGCCTCAGGTTTTTGCAGCCACGGACATTCTCCGCCGTACCACAGCCACAGAACACGCAATTCCCCCACCCTACCTCACCAACCCCAGTTCGTGAAGCCGTACGGGTTCGGACCAACTGAGAGGCACGTCATCCAGACCCAAATCACAGAAATGCTACGCGATGGAGTCATCGAAACCAGTGAATCGCCGTACAACAGCCAGATTTCCATGGCGAACAAAAAAGATGGCTCCATGTGTTTCTGCGTTAATTTCAAACCAGTCAATTCTGTAACCACACCTGCCCCACCACTGCTTATCAATATTACGGACGCTTTAGCAGGGCTTGCAACGCCCGCATTTTCACATCCCTGGATCTCAAGTCCGGATACTGCCAGGTGCCCGTACATCCAGAGGACCGTCCAAAGACTGCATTTACTGCACCTGACGGCCAATGTTTTCAGTTCTGTGCCATGCCGTTCGGGCTGATGGACACCCCCGCGACCTTCCAGGCCATGATGGTACGTGTGTCAGACGGGTACGCGGGCGAGTTCGCCGCAGCGTACTTGGACGACGTCATCATTTGGTCGCGGTCGTGGGAGGACCATGCCCGGCACCTCGGCCTGGTCCTTGAGCAGCTGGCTAGACACAGCCTCACGTGCGCCCCACAGAAATGCAACGTGGGTGCGGCCGAGCTGGAGTACTTGGGGCACATAGTGGGCGCCGAGGGTTGCCGGCCCCTGCCAAAGCACCTGAACCAGATTGAGTCAAAACCCGCCCCACGAACCCGAAGGCAGCTGCAAAAGTTGATGTGCCTACTCAACTGGCTGCGCTCATTCATTCCTCATCTCGCCAGTATCACAGCCATGATAACGGACTTGCTGTCACCCAAGCTCCGGTTTCAGTGTACCAGCGGAGCGGACGTTGCACTGGATGCGGTAAAGCTGCAGTTCCGTGAGTGCCACCAGCTCGTCCGTCTGCAGTCTGACCTTCCCCTGTACCTTCAGACGGACATCAGCCAGGAGGGGATGGGGGCCGTCCTGTACCGTGTGGGAAACAAAGGCGTGCGCCGGGTGGTGGAGTATGCCAGCCCCAAGTTCGGCCAGCCCGAATGGTGGTACCATGTGAACGAGCAGGAGTGCATGGCCGTCATTTAAGCTATGCGCCGTTACCGCCACCACCTGGAGATCCGCCGGTTCACACTGTGGACGGACCGCCAGTGACTCCGCTGGCTGTTCTTCGCTCAGGGCCGCAAGTCAAAGTTCATGAGGTGGGCACTAATGCTCCAGAACTTTGAATTTCGTGGTTGAGCACGTCTCTGGATGGGACAACCAGTTCGCCGACGAACTGTCGCGCCATCCCGACCCACAAATAACCTTTCAGGATGACCAGAATTGGGAAGGGCTGTTGCCGCCAGAGAGATTCGCGCCGTCAGTCACTCCTGGGGAGGCTCCCGCAACCTTGTTTCACATCCCGAGGGCCCCTGACCATCCCGCCATCTTGCCTGTGGGGACCCAGAGCGACTTAGTTGAGTTCGTGAAACAGGCCCAGCGGACAGACGACCCCACACAGGCCGAGGTGCAGTCATGTGGGGAGCAGGCTTACACCTACCACAGGTGCATAGACGGGGTGTTGGAGACCCGGGTACCGGGGGACATGGACGCCTGGCGCCTTCATGTGCCGCTCGGTGCCCGTGAGCAGGTCATGGGCTTCCACCACACGCACGAGCTGGCAGGCCACCTGGGCGCACACCAGACACAGCTGGATATCTGTAAGACCTTCTATTGGCCAGGGGTGACGCGGAACGTGCGGGACCTGGTGCGGTGCTGCCAGCAGTGCCAGCAGAGGAAGATGAGGCGGTCTGACGGAGTGGAACAGCAGTGTCCCTGCCGACCCCGCGACCTGTTTCACACCCTGGCCCTAGACATAATGAGGCCCTACCCGCGGACCACTCGGGGAAAGAGATTCTTGGTGGTCATTACTGACATTTTCACTCGGTGGGTCGAGGCCTTCCTGGTGTCCAACGTGCGCGCCGGAACCATAGCCGCCCTGCTGGACCATGAAATCTTCCCGCGGTATGGTTTCGCGCGCGTGATGTTGACGGACAACGGCTGTCAGTTCAGCTGGAGTCGCTGGCGAGCTGACTGTCGCCGATGGGGCCTCGACCACCACACCACCCCCATCTACCATCCCCAGGCCAACCCCACTGAAAGGAGAAACCAGGAGGTCAAGGCGCAGCTGCGGCTAAGGTTGGGGGACGACCACTCCAAGTGGGACGTCCACCTGCCAAAGCTGCTCTATTGTCTCCGGCGCCGCACCAACGCCGTCACCGGTCATTCCCCTGCCAAGCTCCTGTACAGGAAAAACTTGGGGTTGCCCAGGGAGAGCAGGGTGGCCGACGTCGCCATGGGCATGGTGGTGTGCCCCAATCGTGAGGAGGGGAGGGAGCACGCCAGACAACCACAGGCCCAACTCCTAGCGACCCACACGCCCCTGAGTAGTCACCCCCCACCCCCCATCCAGCCAGGTCAGCTGGTGTACGTCAGGCAGCACCATTTTTTATCCGGGGCATGGAACTTTTGTGCGGGGCTAGCGCCCCGATGGTTGGAGCCGTGGGAGGTCCTGTGGAGGACGGGCCCCTCATCCTATGCGGTCCGGACGCCAAGGGGGCGACCCGCTAAATTACATCGGGACGACCTGCACTTAGTTGCGCCCCCCCCCCCCACGCTCCTGGATGCTACAGGGACACCGCGGGAAGGAGCAGGACTCGAACTCGCCACCCGGGGGGGCACGCACACGGGCGGCCCTGATGGGGGTAACCACGATCAGGCACCCGAATGTACCGAACCCGACCTCCAGGACACCCCCATCAGGTCCCCGGTGCCGCTGGTCACAGTTCCGCATGTCCCCGCGGAGGTAGGGAGTCTGTTAGTCTGGTTCCCTGACGAGTTGGGGGGAGAACATCCTGAGGAGAAGGACGACGAGCCACTGTGGCCACTGGACCTTAGCCTGGCGGACGCCACGTTCCGGGTGTCCGTGGACGTGCCCGAGGATGGGGAAGAGGAACCGGACAGTAGGGATAGGCGCCCCACACGCCGACGTCGGGCCCCGGTCAGGATGTGCTGCGCGTACGACAGTGAGCCGGTAGAGTTCACCCCTGTCCCCGCAGTGGAGACGAGTTTACCGACCACCCAACCGGACACGATTGAGCCTACCAAACTTTGCCCAGTAGAGTCACACACCAACACAGTCCCCACCACACGACCACAGAGGGCCCGCCGACCCCCGGCCTACCTGGAGGAGTATGAGTGGTCCAGGTCCGCTTCGAGCTTCTTCACCCGGGCGCTGGCCGTAGGGGGCATTCCAGTGGCGCCAAAACACGTGGCCGGACCCATATCATCCCCCCCATCCCCGTCGTTCATTCCACCACCATGCCACACCCCGACCCCACTGACCCCTTCACCCACATGTCACCAGGTTGTGCTAGGAGAGGCGCATGTCGCCACCCATTCCCAGGGGCATAACGGATACGGATCAGGGCGTATCCCCTTGTTATTCATCTAGTGGGAAAGGCATTCCAGGCAGAATCATTACCTCACAACACACCACAACTCCACCGCTTAGTGTAGGGCTCGCAGTGTGGTAGACGTCAGTGAAGTACTCAGCGTGTGAGGCGATGCGTTGATGCACATAGCAGTCTCAGAGAAGGGGGGGGGGGGGCATTTGACACCGACCACCAATGTTCTTCTGTCACATAGACTGCTATGCCTCATCAACGTCTCGCAAAGGCGTGTGCACCGAACGCGCTCGTACGTGCACCAAAGTGTAAATCGTGCAACGAGGCGAACGCCAGGCAACAAGTGCTACGTCAGCGGAAAGATCTGGCCGGGTGTGGCATATCCCTCCGCCGAACTACAACAAATATAATTATGTAAATGTTTACACAGGTTTTTATTAGAAATTATTTTCATCATTTAATATTTCAGTCCTTTCAAAATTATGTTTCACTGTGCGCCTTGTCCCGAACCTGGCCGGTTCAGTTTCCCGCGAAATTCACACTTTTCCGTGGGAGGGCTGGCGGGCGAGGGGGGTCGCGCGCTGTGAGAGCGGCAGTGTCCTTCAGGAGCTCGGTGAGGCCGGCAGCTTCCACGCAACACGGAACCAGCAACTTTTGTTTTCACCGACATGTAGTTTCAATAGTCATAATATTTCTCAATCCTTTTCGTACAATTCCATGGTCGGCCTCAATTTACCATGTGGTATTTCACTTAAATTAATCAGTGCTCCAAGACGAGTATTCAGCATAATACGTTAGTACTGTGAAAGTCTACGAGAAGTTACGTCGGCTCTTCACGCAACAACCTAGCCGACCGGCTAAATAGTTTCAGCCCGCAAGGGGCAGCCAGTAGGCGACACGTGCCCCCAAACTTATTAACGAGTAAATATCTGGGACAAGTCTAAGAGTCAGGTAGAGTCACCGGAGTTACGGGCATACGTGTCATTAGCCCAGTGTAATACTTAAAATGTAATAGTGAAGTGTTTTATTCGTCAGGGTATAATATGTCATATTAGGGTTTATTTTGTAACCGCAGCACAGTATCGTGCCACCAAACTTACTAACGAGTCAATATCTGGGACAAGTCTAAGAGTCAGGTAGAGTCGCCGGAGTTACGGGCCTCCGTGTCATTAGCCCAGTGTAATACGTAAAGTGTAATAGTGAAGTGTTTTATTCGTCAGGGTATAATATGTCATGTTAGGGTTTATTCTGTAACCGCAGCACAGTATCGTGCCACCAAACTTACTAACGAGTCAATATCTGGGACAAGTCTAAGAGTCAGGTAGAGTCGCCGGAGTTACGGGCCTCCGTGTCATTAGCCCAGTGTAATACGTAAAGTGTAATAGTGAAGTGTTTTATTCGTCAGGGTATAATATGTCATGTTAGGGTTTATTCTGTAACCGCCGCATCATGTGCAAGAGTAGGTTCTTCACGCGTAGTAAAATCGTAATCGCCACTGAGGAAGTGGCTGCGCGTGTGACTATTCAATTCGGGACAACCGTTACGGCCAGGACGGGCAGCACTATGTATAGGGCTGTGCCGTAATAAATTCATCAGGCATCAATCAGTAACTTTTTGTTCTTCTTCAGGCGTCCCGAGTGGCCATAACAGCTCGGGGGGCTCTACTGCGTTAACCCCTACCTCTAGCCACAAGGCCGAACATTCCCTGAGATCACGAACCGTATACAAGCACGTAAATATCAATGGAGGAAGATGGGACGGTGTCAAGTTTACACATTACATCTCAACGTTTGCTTGCCAACTGTTCTCAGTTTGTTCACTTGAAAATCAAAGTTTTGAGGCTTTGTTGCAACATTAGTAAATAACTTGGTGAACTCAGCATCTGCATTTTCTCTGATATTTCTTATCTCCTGTAATTTATCCTCTGCAAGATCACATGCCTTTTTCAAATGAACATTTATTTGTAGTAGTAAGTAGTATAGTTTGGGGGCTCCGAGATCAGGCGCCAGGCGGTGGTGGTGGTGTCGGTGTCCGCCATCTTGGATTTGTGACGTCACGGCGGCAAAAATTCCTCAAAATTCCTCAAAAATGACTCAAAATGACTCAAAATTTCCCGTTTTAAGAAAAAATTTCCCGTTTTCGAGGGAAAAAATTCCCGTTTCGAGGGAAAATTTCCCGTTTTAGTCCTTAAAAATCCCAGCGGCTTGAAATGTCCTGATAGAGGCTTAAGCATCCTTAACTCAAGCCTCAGTTAAGCCTCTATCAGGATGTGATCTTGACCTTTGACCTTGACCCCGACGGCCATCTTGGATCCACCATCTTGGATGACGTCATTTCGTTTTCTCGAACATTCCGGCATTGTGTTATCCGCCATTTTGAATTATGACGTCACCATTGCAATTTACATTACGGCCGCCATCTTTAAATTTATTATCCGATTTTAATGAAAAAAAATTTTAAAATTATAAAAAAATAAAATAATAAAATTTTTAATAACATATTTAAAAAACAAACATTTACGACACGGAGCTCGGAGTCCTCGGTTCAAACCCGATGAGTGCAAAAAAAAATAAAAATGGCGACCGATCCTTCCCTCGTGGTGGGTGCTGGCAGACTGACTCCCGCCACTTTTTATCATCATCTAGTATGACGTCATGGCCGCCATCTTGTCTTCGATGCTGGAAGCCATCATCATTGTATCGTCGGCTAGAGTGCGCCGATGACATGTTAGTTTAATTCGTATCCGCTAGAGTGCAGTAATCATTTATTACTGTGACACCCGCCATCTTGTCATTTGGCCGCCATCTTGAAAATCCGTAATTATTTAGCTAGAAATTCGGGAAAAGTTCCAAAATTCATTAAATAAATCACTCATTAATTTACATATTGATTCGATCGATTCCCGTCCTCGGTTCAATACCCGATCGATGCAATAATGTTTAATCTTATTTAAAAAAAAATAATTTCAATATACCATGTTCAACATTCGTAAAGAGTCTCTAAATCCTCTACGACCACCATCCTATCAGACATCAAGACCACCATATTGGAAATGTGTAATTTTAATGCTAGAGATCCGGGAAAAAGTTCAGAAATCATTAAATAAATTTCCGATCAATATACTGATTAATTAGATCGACAAAGGTCCTTGGTACGATCTAGGATAATAAAAAAATAAATAAATATAACATCAATTTAACATAATAGTAACAGGTTCGAGGAATTAAACACCGCAAGTTCTTTTACAAACATAATATTTATTACATAATTTCTATTCTACTACAGGATCACTTACGAAAGCCAGCAATCTTATAATCATTTAGTTCCACAGCGGTGTGAAATGACTAATTCTTAGCTCCAATCGGTTTATACTAGACAGAGTCCAGCCAGAACCTTTACAGACATAGTCCACCTCTTCTTGACAGAGTTTCTGGATACCGTTTTTAACAGTTTGCTTCACATCGTTAGAACTGTAAATTACGGCAGCCGATGTCTTGAATGCACACTTCTCCACTTTGTCATCGAACGGATATGGCTTTCCATATATACAGTCCAACCACAAGTTATATTTCAAAGGTCCGTTTGTTGCTACATCATCAGTAAGCTGATTGATTATCTTCTGTCTGATATCGTCAAGAAAATTACAAATGTCCTTCGACTCACCGAACGTATTTAGATAATAGTAGTCTTTCAACGTTCCACGAAATGCAGACTGCGCCAAGTAGAAGCCATTATCGTTCACTTGTAATGCTCCGAACACAGTCTTAGGTTTAGTTCCATGTGCAGACGTCATAACAATCGGTTGCCAGGCATCTGTTTTTTTGGTTGTACGCTTTCGTGTCTCCAATCTAAAGCGAGGAGTCGAAATGTCGGCAGGTAGTTCAGCAGTAGGAGCACAGACTCCACCTTTACATTTTTTCGCATGATGTCGCAAACTGTCAATTCGAGTAAACCATTTAAGGCACTCATCACATCGAAACTTCATGCGAGAAGGATTCTTCGTGCATTTGCTCCGCTCATGTCTTCATGCATCATGGGAAAATGCGAACGACGTATCACAGTAGCTGCAAGGATACCGTGGTGATGAAGACGATCCTTTCATACCCGATCCAGATACAGTCGTTGCAACAGTAGTACCATTTCCAGGCATTCTCTTATGCACATCGATGCATCGTTGTTGCGCCGAAACCTTTACTTTCTGCCGCACAGCAGGACCTTTGCATGCCTTCATGTGCGTTTTCATATTATCTTTTCTGGCAAACTGCTTATGACATTTCTCACAAACAAACATTTTACGATATAGGTTCTTGGCACATTCGCTACTCTCGTGCCGCCGAGCATTGCTGTTGTTTGAGAAAATCTTGTCGCAGTAACAGCACCGATGTTCGCTAGTTGTCAAATCAGCATCCATTGAAGTCTCCATCGAGGTCGTATCGTCGATCGTCGTGGTTTCCTACACATCCAGCTCAGTAGTCATTAAGCTATCTTCTGCTGGTGGTATCACATCTGTTGAAATCTCCTCCAATGTTGACGTCGTCGTCGTTGCCAACGGGATCTGCTCCACCATTGTCGTCGCTGACGTCAAGGTTCCCGTAGACGATGGTACAACGTCCATCGAGTTCGGCGTTAAAGTCGGTAAAGATGCCATCGAGTTCTCAAGAACAGGTAATTACGCGACTTATGCACCAGATGAAATAATCTAGGTGATCCTTACACCGTCGACGACAGTAACAAACTGAGCGACCTGCTGTCTAGGACTCGCTTATATACATGCACCGGATGGAATAATACGCAAGTCAAATCAAGAACCATTTACTATAATACTAGAGTCAAAACAACATTAAAAATAGAAGGACCATCAACGAAAAGGCAGCACATTTGGAAGCACCGACAACGAAAAGGCAGCACATTTGGAAGCACCGACAACGAAAAGGCAGCACATTTGGAAGCACCGACAACGAAAAGGCAGCACATTTGGAAGCACCGACAACGAAAAGGCAGCACCGACAACGAAAAGGCAGCACATTTGGAAGCACCGACAACGAAAAGGCAGCACATTTGGAAGCACCGACAAAGAAAAGGCAGCACCGCCAACGAAAAGAAAGCACATTTGGAAGCACCGACATAGAAAAGGCAGCACCGCCAACGAAAAGGAAGCACATTTGGAAGCACCGACAACGAAAAGGCAGCACCGCCAAAGAAAAGGCAGCACATTTGGAAGCACCGACAACGAAAAGGCAGCACCGCCAACGAAAAGGCAGCACATTTGGAAGCAGCGACAACAAAAAGGAAGCACCATCAACGAAAAGGCCGCACCGCCAACGAAAAGGAAGCACATTTGGAAGCACCGAAAAGAAAAGGCAGCACCGCCAACGAAAAGACAGCACATTTGGAAGCACCGACAACGAAAAGGCAGCACCGCCAACGATGAGGCAGCACATTTGGAAGCACCGACAACGAAAAGGAAGCACCATCAACGAAAAGGCCGCACCGCCAACGAAAAGGAAGCACATTTGGAAGCACCGACAAAGAAAAGGCAGCACCGCCAACGAAAAGGAAGCACATTTGGAAGGACCGACAACGAAAAGGCAGCACCATCGACGAAAAGGAAGCACATTAATTTGTCATTGACTCCAATATTCATTGGCTCCAATATTCATTGGCTCCAATATTCATTGACTCCAAATATCCATGGACTCCAATATCAATTGGCTCGAATTGCTCCAAAAGGTTCCATCAGCCTTAAACAGATTCTGCTAGCTTGTAAACTTATCATTGTTGAGCAAAGATAGAGTTCTAGTACAAGCCAGAATTTTATGTATTTTTTGTTTTTATTTTAAATTTTTTTATTAATTTATTTTTATTTTTAAATATTTTTTTCTGTAATTTTATGATATCAAAGAAACCATGTGTCGTTTTTCTCGGTGTGCTCCTGATTATTCTTGCCAATATTATGATGGTTAATCCGTGTGCTTGCGATCATTCCTGCGGTTTCGGTCAAAGGTCAAAGTCACACCCATCCAAGATGGCAGCCGTTACGTCGCAATCCAAGATGGCGGACCGTGAGAAATCTGAGAAGCACTAGCAGGAAGGACGAAATTCCTTCTCCTTGAAGACTATCGATGCCATTCTTCTTATGCGATCGATAGTGAACAACCCGCATCCCGCATGAAATAAATAAATATTATTTTACCTGCAAGCAAAACGTGACGTCATCTGATGTTGAAAAGCGGAACTGCTTGCAGCAAGTACCTTTGCATGAAATAAAACTCTCACCACTGAATAGTGCTATTGTAGTCAGTTAGAGACATAAAGTTTCGTAGACATGCGGCTAATTAGTCATGCATTCTCGTAACCATGCGTTCTGGAAGCTTCGTAGTCCTATAGCCTCGCGATGATGTAACCTTGAAGACTTGCAATCGCATAGTCTCGTAACCTCATGGCTCGTAGTCTCGTAGTCATGATGTATTGGAGCCTCGTAGACTTGAAGCTACGTAAGCAAGTAGTTTTGTAATCTTATAACATAATGCTGATGGTGTAGATGTAGCAAAAGAGAAAATTCCATCGAAGACAGATGCGATAACTGGAGTCATGTAGACGAGTACCTTCGTAGTCAAGTACTCTTGCAGACTTGTAGTCCTGTATCCTCGCAGTCATGTAAACCTGTGTACTAGAAACTTCGTAGCTCTGTAGCCTCGCAAGCCATGTATAACTCGTAACAAGCTAGATCATTTTAGACTCGTAGCCATGTGGTCTCATAGTCTCTTAGACTCGAAGAATTCAAGCCTAATATATTTGGAGCCAAAAGACTTTCGGGACCAAAAGACTGTAGTTGTCAATGACTGATGGAGCCAATGAATATTGGAGTAAATGAATATTGGAGCCATTGAATATTGGAGCCAATGAATATTGGAGCCAATGAATATTGGAACCAATGAATATTGCAGTCAATGATTATTGGAGCCAATGAATATTGGAGCCAATGACTATTGGAGCCAATGACTATCGGAGCCAAAAGACTGTTGGAGCCAAAAGGCTGATGGAACCTTTTGGAGCAATTCGAGCCAATTGATATTGGAGCTCATGGATATTTGGAGTCAATGAATATTGGAGCCAATGAATATTGGAGCCAATGAATATTGGAGCCAATGAATATTGGAGCCAATGAATATTGGAGCCAATGAATATTGGAGCCAATGAATATTGGAGCCAATGAATATTGGAGCCAATGAATATTGGAGCCAATGAATATTGGAGCCAATGAATATTGGAGTCAATGACAAATTAATGTGCTTCCTTTTCGTCGATGGTGCTGCCTTTTCGTTGTCGGTCCTTCCAAATGTGCTTCCTTTTCGTTGGCGGTGCTGCCTTTTCTTTGTCGGTGCTTCCAAATGTGCTTCCTTTTCGTTGGCGGTGCTGCCTTTTCTTTGTCGGTGCTTCCAAATGTGCTTCCTTTTCGTTGGCGGTGTGGCCTTTTCGTTGATGGTGCTTCCTTTTTGTTGTCGCTGCTTCCAAATGTGCTGCCTTTTCGTTGGCGGTGCTGCCTTTTCGTTGTCGGTGCTTCCAAATGTGCTGTCTTTTCTTTGGCGGTGCTGCCTTTTCGTTGTCGGTGCTTCCAAATGTGCCTCCTTTTCGTTGGCGGTGCTGCCTTTTCTTTGTCGGTGCTTCCAAATGTGCTTCCTTTTCGTTGGCGGTGCTGCCTTTTCTTTGTTGGTGCTTCTAAATGTGCTGCCTTTTCGTTGTCGGTGCTTCCAAATGTGCTGCCTTTTCGTTGTCGGTGCTGCCTTTTCGTTGTCGGTGCTTCCAAATGTGCTGCCTTTTCGCTGTCGGTGCTTCCAAATGTGCTGCCTTTTCGTTGTCGGTGCTTCCAAATGTGCTGCCTTTTCGTTGTCGGTGCTTCCAAATGTGCTGCCTTTTCGTTGTCGGTGCTTCCAAATGTGCTGCATTTTCGTTAATGGTCCTTCTATTTTTAATGTTGTTTTGACTCTAGTATTATAGTAAATGGTTCTTGATTTGACTTGCGTATTATTCCATCCGGTGCATGTATATAAGCGAGTCCTAGACAGCAGGTCGCTCAGTTTGTTACTGTCGTCGATGGTGTAAGGATCACCTAGATTATTTCATCTGGTGCATAAGTCGCGTAATTACCTGTTCTTGAGAACTCGATGGCATCTTTACCGACTTTAACGCCGAACTCGATGGACGTTTTACCATCGTCTACGGGAACCTTGACGTCAGCGACGACAATGGTGGAGCAGATCCCGTTGGCAACGACGACGACGTCAACATTGGAGGAGATTTCAACAGATGTGATACCACCAGCAGAAGATAGCTTAATGACTACTGAGCTGGATGTGTAGGAAACCACGACGATCGACGATACGACCTCGATGGAGACTTCAATGGATGCTGATTTGACAACTAGCGAACATCGGTGCTGTTACTGCGACAAGATTTTCTCAAACAACAGCAATGCTCGGCGGCACGAGAGTAGCGAATGTGCCAAGAACCTATATCGTAAAATGTTTGTTTGTGAGAAATGTCATAAGCAGTTTGCCAGAAAAGATAATATGAAAACGCACATGAAGGCATGCAAAGGTCCTGCTGTGCGGCAGAAAGTAAAGGTTTCGGCGCAACAACGATGCATCGATGTGCATAAGAGAATGCCTGGAAATGGTACTACTGTTGCAACGCCTGTATCTGGATCGGGTATGAAAGGATCGTCTTCATCACCACGGTATCCTTGCAGCTACTGTGATACGTCGTTCGCATTTTCCCATGATGCATGAAGACATGAGCGGAGCAAATGCACGAAGAATCCTTCTCGCATGAAGTTTCGATGTGATGAGTGCCTTAAATGGTTTACTCGAATTGACAGTTTGCGACATCATGCGAAAAAATGTAAAGGTGGAGTCTGTGCTCCTACTGCTGAACTACCTGCCGACATTTCGACTCCTCGCTTTAGATTGGAGACACGAAAGCGTACAACCAAAAAAACAGATGCCTGGCAACCGATTGTTATGACGTCTGCACATGGAACTAAACCTAAGACTGTGTTCGGAGCATTACAAGTGAACGATAATGGCTTCTACTTGGCGCAGTCTGCCTTTCGTGGAACGTTGAAAGACTACTATTATCTAAATACGTTCGGTGAGTCGAAGGACATTTGTAATTTTCTTGACGATATCAGACAGAAGATAATCAATCAGCTTACTGATGATGTAGCAACAAACGGACCTTTGAAATATAACTTGTGGTTGGACTGTATATATGGAAAGCCGTATCCGTTCGATGACAAAGTGGAGAAGTGTGCATTCAAGACATCGGCTGCCGTAATTTACAGTTCTAACGATGTGAAGCAAACTGTTAAAAACGGTATCCAGAAACTCTGTCAAGAAGAGGTGGACTATGTCTGTAAAGGTTCTGGCTGGACTCTGTCTAGTATAAACCGATTGGAGCTAAGAATTAGTCATTTCACACCGCTGTGGAACTAAATGTATATAAGATTGCTGGCTTTCGTAAGTGATCCTGTAGTAGAATAGAAATTATGTAATAAATATTATGTTTGTAAAAGAACTTGCGGTGTTCAATTCCTCGAACCTGTTACTATTATGTTAAATTGATGTTATATTTATTTTTTTTGCATCATCCTATATCGTACCAAGGACCTTAGTCGATCTAATTAATCAGTATATTGATCGGAAATTTATTTAATGATTTCTGAACTTTTTCCCGGATCGCTAGCATTAAAATTACACATTTCCAATATGGTGGTCTTGATGTCTGATAGGATGGTGGTCGTAGAGGATTTAGAGACTCTTTACGAATGTTGAACATGGTATATTGAAATTATTTTTTTTAAAATAAGATTAAACATTATTGCATCGATCGGGTATCGAACCGAGGACGGGAATCGATCGAATCAATATGTAAATTAATGAGTGATTTATTTAATGAATTTTGGAACTTTTCCCGAATTTCTAGCTAAATAATTACGGATTTTCAAGATGGCGGCCAAATGACAAGATGGCGGGTGTCACAGTAATAAATGATTACTGCACTCTAGCGGATACGAACTAAACTAACATGTCATCGGCGCACTCTAGCCGACGATACAATGATGATGGCTTCCAGAATCGAAGACAAGATGGCGGCCATGACGTCATACTAGATGATGATAAAAAGTGGCGGGAGTCAGTCTGCCATCACCCACCACGAGGGAAGGATCGGTCGCCATTTTTATTTTTTTTTGCACTCGTCGGGTTTGAACCGAGGACTCCGAGCTCCGTGTCGTAAATGTTTGTTTTTTAAATATGTTATTAAAAATTTTATTATTTTATTTTTTTATAATTTTAAAATTTTTTTTCATTAAAATCGGATAATAAATTTAAAGATGGCGGCCGTAATGTAAATTGCAACGGTGACGTCATAATTCAAAATGGCGGATAACACAATGCCGGAATGTTCGAGAAAACGAAATGACGTCATCCAAGATGGTGGATCCAAGATGGCCGTCGGGGTCAAGGTCAAAGGTCAAGATCACATCCTGATAGAGGCTTAACTGAGGCTTGAGTTAAGGATGCTTAAGCCTCTATCAGGACATTTCTAGCCGCTGGGATTTTTAAGGACTAAAACGGGAAATTTTCCCTCGAAACGGGAATTTTTTCCTTCGAAAACGGGAAATTTTTTCTTAAAACGGGAAATTTTGAGTCATTTTGAGTCATTTTTGAGGAATTTTGAGGAATTTTTGCCGCCGTGACGTCACAAATCCAAGATGGCGGACACCGACACCACCACCACCGTCTGGCGCCTGATCTCGGAGCCCCCAAACTATACTACTGTAGTAGCTTACATAAAATGCTGCTGTAGGAAAATACCTGATTTATAACATGCAGAGCAACAACAAAATCAACATTTTTTACTGTACAATTTAACTGGTGTGCAACATTAGCAGAATCTTTATCTCACCATTCAGAAATTATTGCTAGACCCAAAACTAGCCATCATATAACTCGAGAATAATTACAACAGAGTTGTACCTTTCAACCCACCTAGTGGCACGCACTGTTTCAGTCTTTCATGGCTAGAACAAACTTCTGCTTTTTTCAAACATTCATCCATTACCTACAGCCTGTCTTTTAGGGGTGTGAAAAAAGTCGTGCAACTTACCAATTCTACCCAAACAATTTCTAATTGCTGCAATACCACAGGAATTCGATACACCTAAGTTTAAGGAGTGTGCATCACAATGAACATACAGTGCCTGTGTATACAAAGACTGAAAATGGGCCTGTACGCCATTGAATTTTCCACTCATTGCAGCTGCTCCATTATATCCTTGACCACGCACCTTGCTCAGATCTACTCCAAGAGCCTTAAGCTTATCAATCATTGCAAAAGCAATCCCTTTGCCTGGACATCTTCAAGTAGTATGAACTGCAAAAACAGTTCCTCAACATTAGATGTTGTAGAATCTAGACAACGAATGCAAAGGGACATTTGCTCAACACAAGAATTGCTGTCGTTTCATCAAGCAGCACAGAAAAACATGACAAATTATTCTTGGCTACCAATACATTAAGAATAATGCTGTTGCTTATTTCAATAATTTCTTTTTGAATTTTCCAACTAGTGTACAGTGCATTGTTTTTACTGTTAGATAACGACTTCTGGAGGCTGTCGTCGTATTTTGCCCGGTATATTAACACCTCTCTGAAATTTCCTTCATTTACCTTACCATCATCATCTCCAACTCTTCCAGTATCCCGATGACCTCTTAAACTCAAACCTTGTCTTCCACAGAAGAACACTGGCTCAATAATGGGTTTTAATTTACTTCTGTTCTGCAAAATTTTGTTTCTTTTTTTCCCTTCATTTAGTTGCAAATCAACTGGATCTTGCTGTTCTGTCTCAATCATCATTATGATGCTGGCTGTCTCAAAATTTTCCTGGTAATACGAACTTTGTTTGTGTTGACTGAAACGTTCTTTTGCTTTTTTCCAGTAACAAAATTTTTCATAACACAACTGCTCTAGGTTTTGGTGACTTCCTTTACAAACTCATTTTTTGTTGAACAGAATACCAAACTTGCAAAATGCTCCATGAACTTTTTTTGAGTAAGTTAACCACTTCCATTCAACCAACCACTTGTGCTGGAACTTTAAATTCCTGTTACCTGATGATGGGTATGTAAAGGTTTCTGATGATGACCACAGTTTAATCAAGATGTCCTTCTTCTCACTATTTGTTAGTTTATTGTCTACAAAATTAGCTATGTCGTATGGGTCCGACTGTTGAACACTAACTATGAAATCTTCATCTTCTTCCACACTTCCCACAGTCTTCACTACAGTATGTTCATTTACCTCAGCAATCAGTTTCTCTTCTTGAGAGTCTGAAATATAATTTCTCAATTACTAATTAACCAAAACATATCAAGAATGTGTATCACATTGCTAGTGCTACTGGTTTAGCTATTTATAGAAGTTTAACTTATCACTTCTGTCATGTGCTCCGACCTCCGGACACACATTTATTTGTCGAAAGAGTGAAAGACTTAAGATAAACAGATATAATTTACAGAACAGATAACTCATCCACAAATAATAACTTATAACTCATTCCATAATAAGAGTTATTACTTCCAGGAGAAGTGTTATTGCAATTGTTATTGTAACTTTTATTGGTTTCTCAATCTCAATCAATTTTGTTTGTCCCAATAACACTTACATAACACCATATGCTGTTGCCACTAAACTATAATGTAAGTGTCTGTATTACCACCTTCTCTAGGTAAAGTTATCGCATACGCCAAACACGAATTATGACTGCCAATTAACGTTAATGATCAAGTCGTGTTACTCGGGACTGACCATACATCATGGGCAACAATGGAATGACGAACTTGGTCATTAAGGGCATTTATGGTGAGGTGACAGTGAACAAAGCTGTCCACAGAGGCAATTATTTAGAATAATAACTTACCACAGTAAATATGTAACTGTTTCTGTGATGAAATTCTAAATTAATTATCAATCATAATTTATTAATTTTGTAATCGTCCAAAAATAATGAATGGGCTTTTGAACAGAAACTTCTTGTGGCCATACATATTGCTGTAAAAGCACTTATATTTAAATGTTTTAAACATTTGAATATTTAAGAATGATAATCATTAACAACGATCGCACAATTATTTATACTGCGTTATGGGGCACTACAACAACAGTATGTAACGCCATTATTACTAGAGTTATCTGGCACATCCACACATCCACTACCTATATGTACAACTTTGATAAGATTGTATGGCACAGATATCGCAGGTTTAATACAGGCCGTAGGTAGTACACTCACTCTGTGACTGATGGGACACGATATAGGGTACGGGCAAGGGCCTTTGCCAAGGGGTGTAGGGAGGGGCAGTTGCTCCCCTCTGGAGATTCAAAAAATGTAGCGAAAGCCAAATGCAAATAAATCAAAGTTTTAAGTCCACTCACTTGATTGGTTTGAACGATCAAGCAAGTCTCGTACGTCGAAACTCGAATGATTTCACTTATTCCATTACAAGTATTCCGTCTGCGCTGCTATAATATACTGTTAAAGCATGGCTCCATATATCAACTTACCAACCCCCCCCCCCCCCCCCCAGGTTATCGGCTGGTAATGCTCTTGGGCACGGGTGAGTTGGGGACTGGGTTATGTACTGACAGACCATTTCCTGGAAAATGTGCGCAGGGCAACAGTTGTTTACTCATCGCGAGATACTTGTGAAGACATGCACGCAATAATTTGGTCGTGCCTGCACTGTCGTAGGAATTATTCGTCTAGAAATGCGAATTAATGTTTTTGTATTGCACAGTAATGTATGCTCTCTGGCGACTAGAGCCACGTGATATCACAAGTGCCTCTGTCCAACCTGCATTCCTGCACCGGATCTAGCCATCATCATGAACTGCAGGTTTACTGTATTTCATGTAAGTTGACCGTGTTTTGACGATTCTCTTCCGAGGAAGACGTCTGCCCTCTCCATTGTAGTGGTAGTGGTGCTTAAACCTAACACTTCCTGGCTTCTTGGGGAAAAAAACAGGGTCTGTGCTCTCCTGTTTGTGTTTACAGGCACTTTTCTCGGAAGAGCAACATAAAAAATGGACAATTACTTGAAATACAGTAAAGTAGCTGACACACAAATGAGAAATCTATCAAATCCCAACAAGCCCCTTACCTTCATGTTCAGCATTATAACTAGTTCCTGGCTTTGGTCGTTTGGAGAAGTAGTTCAGTAACTTAAAACCATGCTTAGTTTAGACATTCTGATACCGCACTCCCTATCAACATCAGTTCTAAAACTCGCGAAGAAGAACACTGCCCAGTCCCCACAATCTTCGGTAATGTTACATGGTAGCCGAAAACAGACTGAGTAAGAGAAAATGAAAACCAATCGACTAACAGAGCGAGGGATAACGATTAGGGGAGGGAGTGCCGAGAAGAGATTGCTAGGCGCTGCAGGGGTAAGCATAGTCATCTGGCGACACGATAATGTATATACTGACGTGAAAACATCTCACAAAGTTTGGTAGATTGAGCGCTGTCCATAGACCATCGTACCTATTTTCCTGGGACTGGGAACGTTTTACTTTTTACATTCTAGATTTTTTCTTCACATTTTCGGAGGGGGTTTAAACCCCCAATTTCCCCCCCCCCCTGGGTGCGCCACTGGTTGGGATGGGCTAGAGGTGAGTTCCGCCAGTGAGGTTGATATGGGCGGGGTGGGGACTGAGCTTCACTACTTCCCCCAGTGGTACGACATCAACCTAAAATCTTATTTTGTATCTTCGTATACTAGTCTCAGTGAACTGTAGGCTTCCCAATATTTTATCAACCCGTCGGTGCTCCTATCATCGCACAGACTGTTATGCATCATCAACACCTGCCCATAAGTGTGTGCGCAGCAGAGTGCCGATGTGAACTGTGCGCGAACGCTATGAAGATAGTGCCACTACTGGCCACATTGGCCGTATCACTCTGCCGGGTGTGGCTAAGTGCTTCCCCCGAACTATGCAAATGGATTCGTATATTTCCTTCCAGGGACAGACTAAATCATATATCAGCTTTGAATTACTTTTCCCACAAACACAAATCATTCAACGTGCGACTGTCGTAAAACTGGCCGCTTCTGTTTTCCAGCACTCTGTGCTTTTTGTTGGAAGTTAGCGTCTCCCTCCAGCCCGGTGCTGGGGAGGGAAGTCAGTCACCATCGGTAGCTGACAAAGGCTGGCAGCCTCCACACTACCTGGGAGCAGCTCTTTCGCGTGCAACGAGCATGTAGGGGATATGTCCATTATGCCGACTTAGTATTGCTCATCACGTGCATGGGCAGTGTCATGTATGGGTGTTTACATATTAAATAAGAACACAATATTTCTAGATGGTTTGTGATAACCATACTTTTATTTTAACATCAACTCTCACAATGCTTGTCATCCTTGCCTTCCCAATACACACTTCCGGTCCATAGACCACACCATCACACATAAATGACATCTTCCCTTTTTTTACATTTTATACATGATATACATTACCCCTTTACATATAATCTTCCAAATACTTAGGCATAATACATATTCTTTCACTGCTTGTTTTATGAGTGCCTGAATTCTTTTGATTCTTGTTTGTGGTCCCATTACTGTCAGTTTTAGAATCACCCTCTGCCCACTGTTGTTTGTTAGTTTGAGAGACTTCTCCATAACCCATAATTTCCTTGCCCCCACAATCATCTTCCACCGCTTCATCATTGCTTACTTACTCTTTCCTGTCTATTTTGTTAAACTGAACCTGATTCCCCGTCTTATAAAGATGTTGACGGTTTCTCCTGACAATATTGCCCTTTACAGTTTCCACTAGATAAGTTCTGGGTCCTACTGTACTAAATTGCTGGATACGTCCCTTCTTTAAAGGTCGACTCCCCACCTCTGCAACCTCAAAATACACTACTTCCCCTTCTGCCAGTTCTGTTAATGCCTTAGCTTTCCTATCATGATAATTTTTAATGACTATATTTATTTTCCTTGATTCCTGCACAATTTGGTTATAATCATTTTGGGTACTGGTTGTATTTTGTAAGCTTAGCATGCTCCTAACTTTTCTGATGTACAATAGTTCTGCGGATGATGGAATAGTACTAGACACAGGTGTATTTCTGAGTTCTAGTAATGGTAAGTCACTATTTGTTCTAGATCGATTCTTTTTAACATTCTTTTGACTGTATGTATTTGATACTCTACCATTCCGAAGTTATATGTTGAAAAACCCATTTCTTAGCAAAACCCTAAACTGTTTATTATTAAATTGTGACCCATTGTCAGAATATATTGATTCTGGAATATCGTGTCTTGATAGAATAGATTTGAGTTTCCTGACTGTTTCCTCACTTGACATATTACGAAGTTCTAAAATTTCAACGAATTTCGTGAAATAGTCGACCACTATGAGAAAGTTTTTATTTCTGTAATAGAAAATATCAGTTCCTAACATAAGCCATGGTTCTTCTGACATCCTGGTCAGAAAAGGTTCTGTATATTGCCTTTTTGAAACTGTATAAAGGCAATATTTACACTTTATAGAAAGTAAATATTTAATTTCATTTAATATTTATTTGTTAAATTAAATTTTATTCCGTATGTTTATATTTGTACTCTATGATTAATTCAGACTATAAATTTCTTTGGTTATCGTTTTGTCTATGTATTACTCAATGTTAATTTATATTTTAAATATTGTCAAGGCTAGCATAGCAGTATTTTTTGAAACAACTAGTAATTTAAAAATGAACACGTCAGTAATGGTTAGTAATTTTACTATTTTTTGTTTTAACAACAAAAGAAAGAAAATCGTTTACTAGTGACGGGGAAAATATTATTTTAGAACGAATTGAGACTTTATTAAGACAACAGCTAGAACGGAACGATTTTGACATTGATTTATAATTGAATATTTATATCATAATGGAAATGGTTATAATGCCAATATTAACTGAGTTTTTGAAGGAAATAATAATTTTAATCGACGAAGATAAGACTCAGACATAATGATTTAAAATAATTACTTAAGAAGATAAGTCTACAAAAATCCATGTTCAAGAGATCGCCAAATGAGTTTAATTTGCTTTGAAACTACGAAGATTAAATGCCGTTAATAATTCCGAAGAAAGAAGAATCCTGTCGAAGATTGAAATGTCGCAGTTCGAGCCCGGGAAGGATGAACGTTGCGCAGTCCAGCACAGTCGCAGCCCATAGTCTGAAGGATGGAGTCGTGACAGTGCGTATTTTGCCGCACGCTACAGGACGGAGGAGCAACACCAGTATCGCAGTCCTGGAGGAGTCGAACCAAGGAGTCTCCGAGAACCTACATTTCTCGTGGGTATCCTGCAGCAAGGTTTGGTCTTTTACCCATCACCCGAAGACTCGCTGAATATAGAAGTACCCGAGCAAATTACAATTTAAACAAGACGAACATTATTCACAGAACTAGAATCTGTTATATTATATTGAATATTCTTTGTAAAACAAACCGATTAACTTGTTCATCTTTAGATTTACAAATTAAATTCCGTAATCGCGATCCCGATCTAGATAGGGTACTGCAAGTTTCGTTCCCAGTAGTCCAAGCTCTACCGGACTGAAGTAATTTAAAATAAATAACATTCAAATCATTAACATTTGATTGTAAAGTTAATTTACTCAAGTGAAAAGAATTGTTAGATGCTTTGAAGTTGAGAGTAATAACAAATTCCATCTGTAGTTTAAAATAAATTATTTTAAGTTAATTTTATTTATATAAAGTGTGATTTTGTGCACGTCAAAGTGTATTGTCACCGTCGTCACAAACATTACACACAAATATAAACCTTACATTTGAATTTGTTTACACGTTATTACAAGGTCTAGTCACGATATTAGTATTGAACATACTTTTGACACACTTTACCTTGACTTTCAGACACAAGATTCTAGATACAATTCTTAAAACTGAGAGAGGTAGGCTAGAGAAACCGAAATTATTAAATACATTAAATAATTTCAATATTTAAACTAGCTGACTCCACAGTTTTTGGCGCCCAACGTTTTAGCTCGAGTTACGGTAAACTTGCAGTTAACACTATGGCAGCAGAAGAAAATAGGACAACGTACCTCCTCAGAGGAAACAAGGATAATATCGGTAGCAGTTCTAGTTCAGACGTAGCTGACGAAGTGAGGTTAGTGAACGATGAAATATAAGCGAGCACTAGTTCAGGAATTCCTAGCGATGTGAACACATCGAATGATCATCAGCCGCGACAGGAGGAAGAAATAGCATCCGAGGTAAAATAATTTCAAACCACTACCATAGAGCATTTGTTCAAATTCTTGCATCAAGAGAAAATTAAGGAGAAAGAGGAACGCGAACGTAAAGAACAAGAACGCGAATTTAAAGCACAGGAACGCGAGCGTAAGGAAAAACAAGAACGCGAACGTGAGAAACAGGAACGCGAACGTAAAGAACAAACACGCGAGCGTAAAGAACAATAACGCGAACTTAAGGAAAAACAAGAACGCGAACGTGAGAAACAGGAACGCGAGCGTAAAGAACAAGAACGTGAACGTAAGGAGAAACAAGAACGCGAACGTGAGAAACAAGAACGCGAACGTTAGAAACAAGAACGCGAGCGTAAAGAACAAGAACGGAGTAATAGGTTAGATAATATTGCCAAAATTTTAAATACTGCTTTGAATAAGATTGCAGCAGAAACCGATCAAATTCGAGCAGAAGTAACACAAACACAACAACAAATGGAAGAAAATTTTTCTGTAGTGGAAACAAGATTAGAAACAGTAGAAAATGTCATACCTCGCATACAAGATAACATTAAGGAAACTTTACATGAAAATCAAAATAAATGTAAGGAAAATACAGTTGTAATAATTCAAAAGGAATTCGATCAGTTACAAAAGAATCTGGAAGGTAAAGCAAATAGGGTAAAACTTAGGATAAGTGACGTAGAAAAGGAAATGGGACAGCAAACTAATGAACTACTTATAAGCAACAAGGAAACCGTTAGTGTAACTAGTTCTACAGTTATTAATACTAAACAAAACACCTCCAATAGAAATATTTTACCAATGACCACTGACCGTATTTTAACATTACATCACCCTGCCAGAAAATGGTTAGATAATGTGCCAACGTTTACTGGAAAGTCTACATAAAATCCAAAAAGATTTTTGAAACAATTTTAAGAATATTGTATGGTATTTAATCTTTCAGATGGATAGAAATTGAAATGCGTTAGTCATTATTTAAAAAACACTGCGTATTTTTGGTGGGAATTACTCAGAGACACCGTCACCAATTTGAGTAATTTCGAGAACTTATTCTTGCAGCAATTTTGGAATACAAGGATTCAAAGTAATCTCAGGATTCAACTACACGCAGAGAAATTCGAGAACAAGAAATTTCAAAATTTAGAATCCCATATCAGTGATATGTTTGAACGAACCAGATATTTAGGTTGTAATATGGAATATGAGGAATTCATTGCCATGATATTATCTCAGTTACCATTTAAATATCAGTTGCAATTGACAGGACGTCAGTATAACGGAATAGTTAACTTTAAAGAACAACTGTTAACCTACGAGAGACTGGAAAAATTAGATCGCTCTCACAATCAAAAGGAATTTAGCGAACGTAAGAACGCAAGTCAGTCGGCACCGTTATATCAGATTTGGAGAAATAGGAAAGACGACCAGAACCACGGACCTAAACCACCGCAAGGTAATTCGTTACACGTTAAATATTCTAATGATAACTGGAACAATAATAGTTATCAGGGTCGATGTCGTTATAACAATTACTGGAACCGACGAAGATACGAGAATCAAAACGGAAAGAGACAAGATAGCCGAGAACCGGAACGACAAGATAATCCACGTTAGGAAGGGGCAGTTTGGTTTAAATCCAAACGATTACATTTAGAACACGCAGATAACCAATTTATAAATTCTGCGTAAAAAGCAACTCATTCAGATAGAGTCGATGCTAGAACTTTTATACCATCGCAGAGGTAATATTAAAGAAGGAGGAAATACACATTATTCTATTCCACCGAGGGAAGAGAGTAATAACACAAAATGGACGCCGAGACAAGCAAATGGAGGAACCGAAGTAATTCAAAGAGAAACGCAGGCGTTTTCGTCACCTCAGAATAACGAAACTTTATCGACAACATGGTTACCAAATCAAAGAAAAGGTTTTGTCGGTAATGTGGAAAACTGAGTAGGAATGACGAAAAACGGCTCCGTACGTCATTCCTTAATAAAGAAATGAAAGGGGACTAACACTACATCTAATATTCATGATACGAGTATAACTACGAAGAGAATTAATACTATATTATTCAAAGATAATGAAAGAGAGTTTTTACTTAGCGAACCAAGAGAAAGCACCGAACATTGCAAAGCAGCTTTATGTACGGAAATCACACTTTCAGTGAATGGAGTTAAAACACCCATATTATTATACAGTGACGCGGAAATATCGTGTATCAGTGAAGATTGCGTCAATATGATAGAATCTACTGGAGTCAAATTACAATCAATGCCTGTGCCCAGTATAAAAATTTTAGGAGTAACTTCTAGGGCTAGTCCCATTATAAACAAACATACATTATTAGAGATAGAAGGATTGGGAAATAAAAAAACATGTACCTGTATTAATTGTCAAAGGGTTAGCCAATCCCATTATTTTAGGAGAAGATTTCCTTACCGCAAGTAAAGTAATACTGGATTTCAGCGGATGGATGTGACGTCGACCCAAGTGTCTCCTCGGCTCCTTCAGGCCGTTATGCCTCGTCAACGTCCTCCCTTTTCCCCCCCCCCAGTGAACCCCAGTGTGTGCATCGGCTAGGGACGCACCCGCGTGCGTCCTAGCACGCCAGTGTTTTTATGTAAATATTTCCGTGTATATATGTTTCTTGCTTAAATGACAGTGACTTTGTTTAAGTGTGTAAATAGTGTAACGGTTATGTATGTATTAACTATCGGCAACTATCGTGTAATTCTTGTAAACGTATCGCAGTGTCTGTATGTAAGCGCGGCCTGGCGCTCATCCGCGTCGCGAGGGGTGGCGCTCTCCCACGCCGGCCGATTTCCCCTCCCCTTCCCCGCAGCCCGCGCGCGACGGCCCGCGGGCGAGCGGGGGAGAGCAGGAGTTGAACTCAGGACTCGAGCAGCGGCGGACGTGCGCTCCGCTCCGCGCTGATCGCGAGACGGGTGTCGAGCTCACGGTCCGGCGACTCAGCCGTAGGACGAGCATCTTTCGCAGCAGCCGTGCTGCCCACGACGAGCCGCCCACGCGAGTGGGTGCCCGAGTTGCGAGTACGTAAGTTACGCCACGCATCACGCATTACGGGACGCGTAAGCTTCGTTACGCGTCGCAGGACTTCCGCAGACGTTACGAGTCAATACGTAAGAACCGCGCACGCCTCACGTGTCTTAGTGTGGGGCGTAGTTAACCTTTGCCGTGCCATTCGCAGACGTTACGAGTCAGTACGTAGGGGCCGCGCACGCGTCACGTGCCATTACAACATAGTTGACTATCAGGAACTTTGTTACGTGGATATAAGCCGGTACGCGTCGGGACGAGTGGGCCGTACGAGACGGTCACCGGGAGTCCGGGTCTTCGTGGGAGAGGCGCGCAACCCGCGACGGATCCGCCAGGCCGCGGCAAGCTCTCTGAACGTAATAAAAGAGCTCGTGAACCGATTAACAGCGAGTGGTCCTTTCGATCTACCTGTCACTCTACCTCACCATCCCTCCAGGTCCCACATTTCCAGGTCCCGGCCACGTCGGCCTGGACCCACACCTCTCCGACGAGAGCAGTACGGGCATAACGGACATTTCTAGCAAGCAGGGAAATAGGGACCAGAAGCCGAGGGACGTCAGATGGTTACGGCCATGGATGAAATAGAAAAACCAACGACTACTGAAAATTGGCAAATTACAGACAAATGCGTAGCACTTATTCGTAGGGAAGACCCATATGCATTTATATGCACAAGTAATCTGGATAATTTAAATGCTACAGAAGAGGATCTGAAGGATGCCGTTAAAGGAATCACGATAATTAACGAACATGATAAAGAATCCTTTTCGGAGTGTTGAACACTTATCGAGACCTTTTTTTCCGATAAGCCAGGCTTAAATAAAATATATTAAGCTAGCATAGAGGTAAAACGAGGCGAACCTTTTCATAAAAAAAACGTATCTAATACCGGCCCGATATTTAAACGAAGCACAAGAATATTTGAAACTTATGCTAGACTGGAATGTGATAAAGAGAGCGCCTAGTCCATATACCAATGCAATTCTATGTGTTAGAAAAAAGGACGGGTCGGTACGTTTGTGCCTGGACGCGAGAGAGATTAACAAGATCACCGTTCGTGATAGGGAGAGTCCACGGTCGACCAACGATATCTTGCGTTTATACCACGGAGTGAAATTTCTTACCACCTTAGATCTGTCGGCTGGATACTGGCAAATTCCGTTGAGAGAGGATTCGCAGAAATACACATTGACGTCCCTCGGCTTCAAGTCCCCGTTTTCCCGTTGAAGTAAATGTCCTGTTATGCCCGTACTGCTCTCGTCGGAGAGGTGTGGGTCCAGGCCAACGTGGCCGGGACCGGGAAATGCGGGACCTGGAGGGAGAGTGAAGTGATGGTGAGGAATGTTGGTAGGTTGTCGCAAGTAGAACACGGCATTAACGAATTTCACGAGCCAATTTTTATTAACGTATAAAGACCTGCCGCAGCCTGGCGGAACCGTCGCGGAACAAGTGCCCTACCACGGCGACACGGACTCCCTGGTGACCGTGCTGTTCGCGAATACGTTTCAACACGAATCGTAAAGTTCTCAATGCTAAGCTGACCCCGTGAGAGAGGGCTCGACGACGGAGCGCTGTGCGTACGCGGCCCGTTACGTAATGTCCCTTAAGGCGGCGAAAGTTCAGAAACCCGTAACACCACGTTCGCGTTGTAGAAACTGCCCGCTGGACACGTCTCCCGAAAACTCGTAAATTAACAATGCTAAACTGATTCGCGGTGGCAGCTCAGCTGCCGCGACAATCTGTGAACTGAATGAACGACTAGCCACGAGCGCAGAGTACGCGGCTCGCGGAGCGACGAACACGTCTGTCTCCGCTCGAGACCAGGACGCGACTAGACTTGTGTAGTTCGCGAACGAACTAGTTCGGAAGAGCGCTCCCACAGACGAACTACGCGAACTAGTTCCCAGATCCCTCGCTCCTCAGTTCATTAGTTCGTTCTTTTTCCGATCTCCTTCTTTTAGTTCTGTGCACATGATCTGGCTCTTATCAAAAGTCGTCACTCGTTCTCCCTTTCGAGTAAAAAAAAAATTAAAATTTGTATTTTTATAGGCATAAAACGGTACTTTATTCACTAAAATAAACACATTTCATAAATAATATTTCTTAAACCAGCTAATAAATAAATTATTTTAGAAATTAATTTTTTCGATTTTAGTGTACGTTAAGTGTTGTTGAACTTGCTAAATTTAGTGGATTATATATAGGTCCTAATGAACATACACATTCTTAAGCAATATTAGCATACAATCTTACTTATGAGTTTTTATTAGTTTTTCTATGTCTAATTGTAAGGTAACAAATTAGAAGAGTAATTGGTCTTTTTTCTTAATAATTTACGTAATTTTGTAGCCAGTACATAATAACGCATTTTTTGTTGATTATTTCTTAAAAAAATAAAATTTCTATATTTATAAAACGGTATTTTATTCACTAAAATAAACGCATTTCATAAATAATATTTCTTAAACTAGCTTTAAAATAAATCCTTTTATAAATTAAAATTTTTCGATTATAGTGTATTTTAAGTGAAGAATAAAAACAGAACTGTTATATACGCCATTTTACCCAATTATGTAAATTATTGTTTTATTTACTCATTTGATGTATAATAACCCAAAAAAGGATAATAATCTAGGCGTTCACAACACTGATCATTATAAAAAATAACTATTATAACATACAAAGAAGATCGCCTGCAGTAGCGGTAGCAAAGCGAACGAACTATCTGTGACCTGTCTTCTTTGAATTCGAGATGGGAGCGGACGAACTAAAAGAGCGACCTAGTTCGCCAAGGAGCTGCGAACTAAAAGGAGCGCTCCCGGTCGCGAACTATTATGCGCAAGTCTAACGACTGACTCTCCCCGTTCGCCCGCGGGCCGGCGCCCGCGGGTTGTGGGGAGGGAGGGGAAATCGGCCGGCGTGGGAGAGAGCTCCGTCCCGCGGCGCGCCAGGCTGCAATTACATACTACACGGCGAAACCCTTCAGAAAAGTTACAGAATTATTTATAAAGACTTACACGAGACATTAATTAAACGGCGAATTTACACAATAATTAATAAATAAAATAAGTTATTTACATACATTTAAGACCCTTGATCGTTTACAAATATATACACACAGAGATAAAAAGATAAAGTCACATAGAAAAAACACTCATTGGCATGCTAGGGCGCACGCGGGTGCGTCCCTGGCCGTCGCACTTCACAGGGGACATAATGGAGGACGTTGACGAGGCATAACGGCCTGAAGGAGCCGAGGAGACACTTGGGTCGACGTCAACATCATTCCTGTTCAATAACCATCAATACATTTTCAAGGTCATGCCGTTAGGTTTATGTAATGCGGTGGCCGAGTTTACCGGATGTTTGGACAAATCTTTAGGACCGTAATGTAAAGACTTTGCCAGAGCGTATGTCGATGACATATTAATTACATCGTCTACTTTCAAAGAGCACGTCGAACATATCAATATAGTGTTAACCAAGTTGCGTGATGCCGTCATGACGGTAAAATTGAAGAAATCTTTATTCTGCAGGCAAGAGGTCCCTTTTATAGGACACATACTGTCTCCCACTGGTATCATGACAGCTCCTGATAAATTACAGAATATTACCAAATTTCCATCGCCAAAGAATGTGAAGCAATTGAGAACTTTTCTCGGGGTCATCGGTTTTTATCGTAACTATAGTGACCAGTTAGCCAAGATAGCAGTACCTCTATTTGATTTGCAAAAGAAAAATAAAATCTGGAAATGGTGATGAAGAGGAGGAAGCTTTCGAGAATCTGAAGCGAATATTTATGAAGGAGCAGGTTATACACCACCCTATGTTAGGT
Source organism: Bacillus rossius redtenbacheri (assembly GCF_032445375.1). Taxonomy (NCBI): domain Eukaryota; kingdom Metazoa; phylum Arthropoda; class Insecta; order Phasmatodea; family Bacillidae; genus Bacillus; species Bacillus rossius. The sequence continues at coordinate 243,485,765 of NC_086330.1, read as the reverse complement.
CGAGAATTTTTATTATATACTGATGCTTCTGCGTATGCATTAGGTTCTAAATTATCTCATGTTGATGACGAAGTTATAGAACGAACGGTTGCAATGGCAAGCAGAACCCTGAATACGGCAGAAAGAAACTATACCGTCACGGAAAGAGAAACATTGGCAATCATCTGGTCATTACAGAAATTTCGAGATCTACTATGAGGAGAGCACATTAAACTATTAACGGACCATCAGCCGTTAATGTGTTTAAAAACTGGCAAAATATTCGGAAGCAGGCTAACTCGATGGTGTTTACTTATGCAGGAGTATTATATAGAAATCTGTCATATTAAAGGCAAGGAAAACGTTGTGGCTGATTTCCTGAGTAGAATACCTGAAGGATTATCTAACGAATTCTCCGCAAAAAGTAATCCTAAAGAATTTTTAGTGGCGAATATGATGGCACAACAGATTAAAGAGAATGTGATTATCAGAAACATTTTTAGAGATTTGCCAGTATTACAAAGTGAAGATAACTTTAGTCGAAAGGTAACGGAAAAATTAAGATGTCTAGAACATACGCACCAAATACACAGGAAATATTGTTTATCTAGTGATGTAACGTTGTTATACCAAAACGAATAAAATTAAAAGTTTGAATGTATTTGGAAACCCGTGATACCAGACGCAGTAGTAAATACTATGATTTGGGAAATTCACTCAAACTTCGCACACATTGGATCAAAGAAACTACTGTCGGCATTAAGCAGGCAGATTTGTTGTCCCAATTTAGCTAAAAGGATAGCTGCAATTACCCGCTCCTGTGATCTGTGTCAAAAGGCCAAACATTCGCATAAAAACTTAATTGGCGAAACACAACACATAATTTCAGACAAGCCCTTACAACTGGTATCTGTGGATGTGTTGGGACCACTACCCAGATCCACAGCTGGAGTTAAATACATTTTTGTAATGTTAAATATATTTTCAAAATTTACCAAACTTTACCCTATTGTCAACGCCACAAGTAACATAGTTTACAATAAAGTTAAACTGTTCGAAGCAGAAATAGGGCATATCGAAACAATTATATCGGACCATGCTAGCCAGTTTGTCAGCCGAATATGGCAGGAAGGATTAAGAGGGTTGAATATTACCCCAACCATGTCTTCAATCCGGCATCCGCAAAGTAACCCAGTAGATCGACAAATGCGAACTTTAGGCAATATGTTACGTACGTTTTGTCATGATGCCCAGCAGAGTTGTAGAAATAAGTTACCATTCATTGAATATGTCCTTAATCATACTGTGCATAGTTCAACTACGATTAGGGGAAAGTCCTCTAGAACCGGACGGCCTCTAGCATCGGACACATAAGAGTTCACGAAAATCCCGCTAGGTATCAGCATAATGCAGGGTGCGTCTTAAAGGTTCCTTCTAGTACACAAATGTTCCGGCAGAGTGTGTTAGTTCGTCGAGCTGTGACCACACTGTGAGCGTTTTTGTGAATATCATTGTTTATGTTTCTACCCAAGTTAAGATTTGAAAGTGAACTACACGGAATTAGTTGAATGGATTGTGTCTAAACTGTGTTCAGGTAATTATTATAGTCTGAATAACATATTCATTGATTTTTAGTGGAAATCTAAAAGTGGTTATTTAATGGCGAAAATTAATTTGGTCGCATGCGGATCCGGTAGCACCGGACACTTAATGTCCTCTAGTATCGGACACACAATTAACCAACAGGCCCTTTGTTCTGTAGTACCGGACACATACATAGGTACTCTATTTTCTGTATTAAGACACACAAATATAAGTGTTCTGTTTTCAGACACATATGTAACTTGTTTAAGGCTCGTTTATAAATTCCTGATTATTTTTGCAATAATGAGATTTTTGTTTAGTATGCATTAGCAACAATTTGCATGATTTACAAATGTTGGTTACGAGAGTGTTTCTAATTGTTTTGAAAAGTAGTTTTCGTTACATATTTATTTTATTGAGTTTATAATTGTTACTTAAAGGAGTGGTACAATCTAATTATGAATGTATTATAAATTAAAATGCGTGTTGAAGACGTTACTAATAATTAGAAATTATAGCATTTATTTTTACTGTAGCTAGTAAGAGAAACCACATGCTAATTTTACACGGGCATTTAATGTGTTCAGACATGAAATAGGTTTTCTGTTTGCAGATTATATTAATTTCAAGCATGTCGAAAGACAAAAATGATGCGAAAAGAAGAGGCAAATGGTCCGAAGACGATATGAAGCTGGCTGTAAACAATGTGTTGGCTAATAGTTTAATGGCCGTTTTCACCAACGCCTCCTAAACACACCCTCAGCAAAGGACTGCTTAAGTTTAGGCGTTCCTTAAAGTCAATTCTCACGAAATTGGTTTTCACCATCGTAACATTCACTTATGTAGGGGTTGCTTAGTTAGGGACTGGCTTGCCATAGAGCGAGGGTTCGTACAGATCTAAGTACTAATAGTTTTCAGGTTGGTACTTCGAACTTGTTGTCACGTGACATACATAAGCCAATCAAATATTTTTACTAAACAGTAAACAAATATGTGAATGTTTATTAATTTCGCGGTAATTGGATGTTACGATGTTAGTGTATTTTCACGGAAAGTAGTAGCTATATGGTCGTTGCAAAGTAGTGTGAAAATGTTTGAAACAAAGAGAATGAAAACGCAAAACTTTTCTTCTGATGAGAAAATGAAGGTGTTGAGCCTAGTTGAGAGGCATAAAAATATAATAGAAAATAAGAGGACTGATGCTGTTTCGAGCAAAGAAAAGGACTCAGCCTGGGAGAATTTATTCGCTATTGTAATTTTGTCTAAGTTTAAACTAAGTTTTAATAGCAGATGAAAATAAAAAAAATATCAGTTTATTTCCTTTAGGTTATACAAAATTCCTTGTAATAAATGTTCTTTTAAGACTTTTCAAAAGAAAAACCTTTAATTACTTCCTTATTAAATGATTTCTTAAATAAAAGTGGAGTATGCGAACATTCTCGAATGTATTTATAATAAAGGATTTCACATTAAGTTCACCTTAAAAAATGTTCCACAACTTCAGCAATAACATTCATATCAAAAATAAAATGTAAATCTTCGGCTAGTTCTTCGTATTCCTCCACGGCATCCATTTTATTTTTCTTGTTTTGTGACAGTAAGTGCCGCTTAAATAGTTAGGGGCCCGATTTCCACCACTTAAACTAAGGGATGCTTAAGATTACTTAAGAGTTCCTTAACGGTTGGTGAAACGATTCAATGTGCTAGGCAGCCCTTACACATGCCTTAAACAGCCCTTAAAAGTTAGGGGACATTGGTGAAACCGGCCATAAGTGTACGAGAAGCTGCAATAACTTTTAGTGTTCCAAAGAGCACTTTACAGGACAGATTAATGCGAATTAAAAGTGGAGGGGAAATTCAGATCTCACCAAAATTAGGCCGGTTTGAGAAGACATTTTCAGATAGTTACGAGGAACAACTAATCTCTCACATCAAACAGTTAGATGATATGCTTATGCCTCTCACCAGAAAAGAGTTCCTGAAGCTAGCGTATGATTTGGCTGCTGCTTTGAATCTGCCCCATAGGTTCAATAGAGAGAAAAAACTTGCAGGGAAAAACTTCTACTACGATTTCATGAAGAGGCATCCAGAATTTTCACTGAGAACTGCAGAATCTACCAGCATAATGCGAGCAGTGGGTTTTAATAAGCCTCAAGTTACTATATTTTATGACAAACTAGGTCAATTGTTCGATAAATATTCTTTCCCACCTTCCCGTATTTATAATGCGGATGAGACGGGAATATCTTCTGTCCATTAAAACAGCAAAGTGATTTCAGTGAAAGTAAAAAGACAAGTTGGGAAACTAACTTCTGGGGAGAGAGGTAGAAACGTAACATTAGTGTTCTGCATGAGTGCTACGGGGCACTTCATTCCACCTATGTTTATCTTTCCTCGACAAAAAATGAATCAAAGGCTTATGATTGGTGCTCCTGGTGAGAGCTTCGGAGTCGCTCAGCCAAATGGCTGGATGAATGCAGAACATTTTTTAGCATGGTTAAAACACTTTACTAAGCACGCACATCCAACGGAGCAAAGTCCCACACTTCTCGTCCTCGACTGCCACTGCAGTCATAAGGAGCTGGACGTCATTGTGTATGCTAGATCGCAGCATATCCACATGCTATCAACACCTCCCAACACCACTCATAGGCTGCAACCTCTCGACAGGTCATTCATGAAACCTTTTAAAGGGGCGTACGCAGAAGCATGTTCCGCATGGATGAGAAAGAATCCTGGACTGCGTATTAATGAATACGACATTGCAGAGTTGGCAAGTTCTGCCTACACCAAGGTCAGTCGTCTGGAGATTGCTCTGAAAGGATTCTCGTGTACAGGCATCCATCCATTCAACTCGGGTGTATTTTCAGATTTGGATTTTCTACCTTCCAAAATGACAGAAATGAAAAATCCGTCGACCAGCCAAGTAAATGGATGTATGCCACACAGTCCAGTTCAGCACCATCCAACGTGGAACCAACTCCAGGTTCAAGTGGATTAGTCAACCCTTTGACTATTTTAGAAAAACTCTCACCTCTCCCAGATGCCAGCAAACGCAGGATTCAAAGTAGGAAAAGGAAGACGCAGAGAAGTGAAATTCTTACATCAACTCCATTTAAAGAAGCCCTGCAGGCTAAGCGCAATGAGACAGTTGAGAAGGAAACAAGAAAGCGTCTGAAGTACAAGAAATCATTCAAATTCGATGCCTTTGCAACATCATCACAGTCAAGTGTACAGGAAACCATCTGCATATTATGTGGGGAAAGTTTTGAAGAAGATTGGATCCAATGCTGTGTGTGTAAGGAATGGGCCCATGAAAACTGTGCAAGTGTTGAAGGAGCACCATTATTTTATAAATGTGACAGATGTGATAAACTTAAGAACATCGTCTAATTTTCTTTTGGGGGTATATTTTTACGCTGAATATTCTGTTAAATCAAGAAATATATTATTGACTTATTACACCATTTTCTTCTATTTATACACTCTTATTCTAAATTTGAATGACGTCGTGCAGTTTTGAAAAAGGTTTTACATTAAAACAGCTAAGTTTTTATAACTTTATACTGCATAAAAAGCTCTAGCATAATATTTATATGTGTCCCCGAGATTTCGGAACACATTCAATGTATTATGAACCTGTATATATAAAGTACTTAAATTATGTACACAAATTTTTGACAAGTTTTTTAACTGTCCGATACTACCCGCCAATCTCGAGAAATAAGAAAATAACTCAATAATTTTAACTCAGTGTTTTCACTAATTGCATTAGAGTTTTTGTTAATTGAATGAGTAATATTATTAAATATTTGTTTGAAGATATCTGGCATATAATACTTAATTTAAACACCTGTTAATTAAATTACTATAAACGAAAAATGTTAACTGTCCGGGGATAGAGGACTTTCCCCTACTCCATTTGAAACTCTGACTGGAAGCAAATCAATATTCATTCCCGAATTCATATTACCTTAGTTGAATAGAGAGATTTCCAACGAAGAGCAGATAGAATTAGATGAAATAATAAAGGAGACGGAAGAAATGGTCAAAGCCAAACTAACATCGGCGGCCAGGAATCGTAAGAATCAACAGAAAACCTCGATAAACATGAATTTTAAATGTGGAGATCTCGTTCTCAAAAGAACAAACCCTAGTAGTCAGTTTTGGAGATTTGTCACAAAGAAATTATTTCTACTATTCGAAGGACCTTATATTGTCACGAAAATAATTAGAAACAATTGTTATAAAATCTCGGATCGAGTTACTAATCAAGTCATAGGTTGCTACAATATCACACAACTCAGAGAATATTACACACCTGTTGTACCGTAAATTCCTGTAAAGATGTTTTTACATCACAGACGTTTACAATACACTATTCGTTGATAAATTATATTTTTGTTGTAAATATTAAAGTATAGATTTATCATTTGTTATGGTCAGATTATTGTTTAGTGTGTGTACATGAACGAACTAATTGGTGATTAGTTTTCGACAGTATCGAACATTTGATAGCCGAAAGTGAAAGGACACTTCAAGAAAATTGTGAGAAATGTCATCATGTCTTTATGAATAATTGCCATTATGAACATTTCTGAAAAGGGCAATTCTATAATGGCAATATTTACACTTTATAGAAAGTAAAAATTTAATTTCATTTAATATTTATTTGTTAAATTAAATTTTATTCCGTATGTTTATATTTGTACTCTATGATTAATTCAGACTGTAAATTTCTTTGGTTATCGTTTTGTCTATGTATTACTCTATGTTAATTTTTATTTTAAATATTGTCAAGGCTAGCATAGCAGTATTTTTGAAACAACTAGTTATTTAAAAATGAACACGTCAGTAATGGTTAGTAATTTTACTATTTTTTGTTTTAACAACAAAAGAAAGAAAATCGTTTACTAGTGACGGGGAAAATATTATTTTAGAACGAATTGAGACTTGATTAAGACCACAGCTAGAACGCAACGATTTAGACATTGATTTATAATTAAATATTTATATCATATTGGAAATGGTTATTAATGTCAATATTAACTGAGTTTTTGAAGGAAATAATAATTTTAATCGACGAAGATAAGACGCAGACATCAAGATTTTAAATAATTACTTAAGAAGAGAAGTCGAGAAAAATTTTTGTTAATGAGATCACCAAATGAATATAATTTGCTTTGAAACTACGAAGATTAAATGCCGTTTATAATTCCGAAGAAAGAAGAATCCTGTCGAAGATTGAAAAGTCGCAGTTGGAGCCCGGGAAGGATGAACGTTGCGCAGTCCAGCACAGTCGCAGCCCATAGTCTGAAGGATGGAGTCGTGACAGTGCGTATTTTGCCGCACGCTACAGGACGGAGGAGCAACACCAGTATCGCAGTCCTGGAGGAGTCGAACCAAGGAGTCTCCGAGAACCTACATTTCTCGTGGGTATCCTGCAGCAAGGTTTGGTCTTTTACCCATCACCCGAAGACTCGCTGAATATAGAAGTACCCGAGCAAATTACAATTTAAACAAGACGAACATTATTCACAGAACTAGAATCTTTTATATTATATTAAATATTCTTTGTAAAGGAAACCGATTAACTTGTTCATCTTTGGATTTACAATATTAAATTCCGGAATCGCGATCCCGATCTAGATAGTATTAACTAGTATAGATGGAATTTGATATTGGAATAACGTATTGTTATTTTGGTTGACTGGTACTGCAAGTTTCGTACCCAGTAGTCCAAGCTCAACCAGAATGAAGTTAGTTAAAATAAATAACATTCAAATCATTAACATTTGAAGTAGGAGTAGTAAGCCGTTACTGTGACCGATGTAAACACAGAAATGTAAACACCGACCCCAGTAACAGCCTGGGGGCCGCCATCTTGTTTCATGGGGGCCGCCATTGTTGTTGACATTGGTTACCAGGGCGCGCCACCGTCGCCGCCACTGGGCGCCGCCATTGTTGTTGACATTGGTTACCAGGGCGCGCCGGTAGGCCGCCATCTTAGTTCATCCTTTATTTACCGGAGCGCGCCACCGTCGCTCCGAAGGCGGGAATTGTATACAAAAAACCTGGGCGCTGGGTGGATTCGATCCCGGGGACGCACCAACGTCGGGAGGCGTGCGCCTTGACCACTAGACCACGGGACCTGATGAAGTATGGGGAATTAAATAACGAACATATGCTTTAAAGAAGCTATGCTTAAAAGAAGCTATGTTTCAATTTCGAAAAGCAAACCCCCCCACCCCCAAGTATGTCTAAAAGAAACCCCCACCATACTAGCTATGCCTAAACCGCTATGCTTAAAATACCTGCCATATTGTATGCTTAAACCACCATGTTTAAATGTCAAAAGCCCCGCCACTCCACAACCGCCGCCATGTTGTATGCTTAAAACAATTGACATCATGATGTATGCTTAAAGCAAACCCCCCCCCCCCCACCATTATGCTTAACCGTCATGTCTTTAAATTAAAAAAAAATATGTCTTCAAACCCCCACCACTCCACAACCGCCATATTGTTAAAAAAAATATGCTTAAAAGAAGCAACCGCCATGAAAATAAATGTCTCCAACCCCCACTACAAGTATGCTTAATCGCCATATTTATATTTCGAAAAGAAATAAAATAACGCTATATTTAAATTTTAAAAAAAAATACCGCTATGCCTAAACCGTTAACTTTCGAAAAGCAAACCGTAATGTTTAAAGCCCCGCCATATTAGCTATAACTAAATCAAACATAACCTCAAAAATCCCGCGCAGAGAGAGCGAGATGTTGCCTGCTGGAGCGTCACTCGTAAACTGCGCAATTATAATCCCCACATCATATTATAAGCATAATAATGTCTTTAAAAACAACAGTGTGTGTGTGCAACACGCCAAGTAATAAGCATAGTTACTAATACGTCGAGTAAAATAAACATAGTTAAAATATATAATATTGCGTAAACAATGTGTTAAGCATATTTAAATGTAATTATATTTTTACAGGCCAATGAGTTAGCGCCTTAGCGTTAAGTAATAAACATAGTTAAAATAAGGGGCGAAGACCCAGAAAAAACAACACCGGAACGCACCCCGCCTACCCCGGCGACATGTAACAAAATAAAAGTTGTGTAGGGAAGCATGTTCTCTCACCGGTGACCGCGATGCGTCTGCAGATGACTTGTTGACAAAACGCCGCTAGGGAAAATGTTTACCGATGCGGCGCGTGGCCGGAGGGGGAAGGTGACTGCAGATGACTTGTTGACAAAAAAGTGTTGACCGATGAGGCGCGTGGCCGGAGGGGAAAAATGAAATCTCCACTACCGATCTCGCCCTCGAACGCCCCAGGGGGCAAGGTGTTATGCCGGACACCGGCGGCGAGGCCGAAAACAAAAGCCGGAGGGGAAACCTACCGGATAACATCACGGTAATTAACCCAAGTCTTTACGGAAACGGGAAAACCTTTCCACGACACTAGGAAACAGTCGCCACACTTTTTATGAATTTTATTCACTAAATAAGTATCGGGGTACGCAGTTACTTGAATCTCAGGACCATAAAATCCGCCCTTAATTTCATTACCGTTCAAATCACTCAAATGAAACACACGTGGAAAATTATTCATAACTCTGACCACTCTGAAAACTTCGTGCGACCACCTCGGTTTGAATCCCTTCTCAAACACTGTCTTGCGTTTTGATATATGTACGTACGAACCCACGCGAGCCTTTAACCGTCTAGAATCTATTTTCTTAACATATCTGTAAACTGTTTGTAGCAAAGAGTTATCCCTCACAGCATTCGGAGCCATGCCTATAGTGCGGTGGAACCTATTATTGTAGACAGAAAGTAATTTCGGTAAAAGTGTAAGCCACTTATAATTTCCTTGCGCCGAGAACTCACGGTAAAGCATATCCTTTAAAGTCCTATTAAAACGTTCTACAACAGACGCCTTGACTTCGCTATAACTAGAGTAATGATTAATTGCGTACTTTTGCATTAAGGCTTGAAAATGTTTATTGTAAAATTCCGCTCCAGCATCGCTTTGAATATTCTTAAAACTTCCCGCCTCATTTAAAATACTCTTCATGGCCGCAGTGACTAATATTCCCGTCTTTTGTTTAACTGGAACCGCGTAAGCACGTTTGCTATAAACATCTATAGCAGTAAGGATGTACTTGAAACCGCTATTTATCCTGCTGTACGGAATCATCTCCACCAAATCAATCTGTAATAAATCGCGAAGCCCATATGTCAACACAGGTCTACGAGGAAAAATTCTGCGAACTCCGCGATGCAGTTCATTAGAAATCCCACGTTGTGCGACACTCATTTTAAGATATAGCCAGCTTCCTTCAACTCTTCAAGAATAGATATCACCTCGTTGCTATGTCCGGTATGGCCAGCAGCCTGCGAGGCCATTAGTAATCTGAGGCGAGCAATAAGCTGGTTCGGGTTGTCCCAATAGATAAATTGCTTTGTGCGTTGTAAATCCAATGTTTTTTGTAACAAGCCACTTCCTCGCTGAGATGAGTCAATATTCGGAAACAATCCTTTAATGATATCAAACTTTGCATGAGTTTCGCTTTTATAACGTTTTGTCGTAGGATCATTCCTTTTATAATAGGCATTTGTAATATCTAGTAAATGTCCGTATTGTTTTAAGGCAGAATCGGAGTAGGTGTGCGGCACTCGGTGGAACAATAATTCGAATAAGCCGGGAGCAGGCTGTATCAATTCTTCGTTGACGCGAATTAAATTATTATCGTGAAAAAATACTTCCGTATCCCCTAAGAACCAATGGTTGTTGCGTTTATAGAGACCGTAGGTCCCATCACCCGAGCGAAGGTTGTAGCTCCGTAAGTAAGACTGTAATTCACCCAATGAATCATTCATAACATTGTGACGTATACTAGTGTCAGAATCATAACCATCATTCATTTCTGGTTCCGGCTTCACCTCTGAAGACTCTTGTTTCGGAACAATATCACGTTGCGGGATAGACTGCACAAACGACTGTCCAAGACTATCCAAACGCGAATTAACAGACTTGAACATTTCCTGATTAATCGCATCCCTCTCCATTCGCGCTCGCTTAGCCAAAATATATTTGGCACGTATGTTCCGTATGACATGATCTAAAGCATTTGCCTCGGCAGACATGACTGAAGATAACCATACAGCATAAAGCTTTTTTATATACAAAAGGTCTAAGGTTTAGGAGGGGGCCTCTGAGGTGTGGGCCGCTTAGCAACAGTCCTCGCAGTCGATGCAGAAACCAATCCATCAACACCATTCTTAACAACACCAATAGTACGAGCCAATTGAGAAACACGTTGCGAAATGTCAGCGCCACTAGCGGTAAGTTTCAATATCAGTTCCGCCAAGATACCGTTTACCTTTTCTATAATCGTATTCTCAAATAGATCGAGTTTATTCTCCAACAAAGTAACATACATATCACCCAACTTTGTTGGCAGTACCGACAGACGAGAATTGATTTGGTCCACAGACCGCTGCTCCTTCAACTCCATATTACGTAAAAACTCGATAATACCAACCTGCACATCCCGTAGATTGACTAACGATGAATTGAGCTCCGTAAACCGACGCAACAGCTCCTCCGTCACCGTGCGAGTGATTACACTCGCGACAGAGTCGATATATTTTTTACTCGCGCCATCCCCAGCATCCTTTGGCATACCCACACGCATTAAACGTTTTCCGCCCAAATCGCAATTCCCACCAAGATTGCGAGATAAACACGAGTCAAGCTGACGTTTCAGAGGACCACCTCCAAACTTTGATACGCTGTAGGACATCCTTTAATGACTCGCAACAATAAAACGATCAAAACCACAACGATACCTGCCATTAAGTAAAGGATAATCCTTTACAATAACTAGAAAACCATGTTCATTTTTCCAACACAAGAAGCACATATCCTTAAACGCGCGAAACTCCATATCACTGTTTACATTATCATCGTAGGCATGTCGCAAATTAAGCATATCCATGCGGAAAAGCACGATAACATTCGCATTATCACGAAGCAAATGTTTAGGTATTCTGCCATAAGTTTGACCTAGGTAAAAACAATCAACATGTGCGTGTCGACCCATAGAAAAATACTGTTGTATGATTCCTTGTTTCTCACACATTATATCGTCAAACACAAACACTGAATTGGCCCTGGCCTCGCTAGGAGGTACCACATCAGCATTTTCCGTATACGGGAAAAATTCCAAACCTTCCACCGCTCTAAGAACCGTAGCCAGCCGTTTATACTTTGGTTGGTGCAGCGATTTTGAATATAGATACACATTCTCGAACCGAAGACCGTTCGGTTCCTCGAGTAAACTGAGTAGGACACACGTTTTTCCGCATTCGGACGGACCGACAATTAAACATCTTATTGTCGACGGTAATAAAGAACCATGCCGCGACTCGCGAGCACTGGCTTCATCAGCCTGTGTAAGCCACACAGGCAGCGACTCGCGCTGTGGCACTACTTCCATTACGCAACTAAACAAAAAACTATAAAAACAGCGTACTTATACCAACTCGAATCAGTATAGTGTTATGCGTTGTACACGAAAGAAGGTACAAAGAGGTGGAGGAATAATAAACTCTGTTATTAACAAGCTGCCAGTAGAAGTACATCTGCCAGGATATAATTTCTGCGGTCCGGGAACGAAACTCGCCAAGAGGCTAGCACGCGGCGATACAGGAGTCAACTCCCTTGACGAGGCGTGTCGTCTCCACGATATTAGCTATTCTAAAAGTAATAACCAAAGTGACAGACATATAGCCGACGGTATATTAGCGAACCAAGCCGCACAAATAGCAAAGAATCCCGCAACGAAATTCGGTGAAAAGATTGCAGCGTGGGAAGTCAATAAGATAATGAGAGTAAAACGTAAGATTGGCGGTGGTTTTTCAACAAAGAAAAACCGTGCGAAAAAAGGCGGGCTACTACCTTTCATTTTCCCAGCGCTGGCAGCGCTAGGCAGTCTGATTGGCGGAGCGGCGGGTATAGCCAAGACCGTAAACAACGCACAGCACAATAGTAAAATGCGGGCGCTTGCAAAAAACGGTTCGGGCCTATACCTGCATCCCTACCCAAAGTCAGGGGGAGGGGTCAAGCAGAGAAGAAGGAAGAGGGGCGGGAAAAGGAAATGAGGATACTGAGTAACCTGCCAAAGCGAGCCCTTACCACCACAGACATAAAGACAGCAATTAGGAAATTAAAAATTCCACATTTTAGAAATGTGTTTATGAAGGATAAATTACCCACAAAACCATATCACAACGAGAGCGGTATTATTAATTTAGATACGAGTAAGGGGCCCGGAACGCATTGGGTAGCGTATGCCAAGACCGGTCGTACGGTTCGGTATTACGATAGTTTTGGAGACCTGCCGCCCCCTTTAGAAATGCAGCGATACCTGAAAGGCTGCAAAATAACATATAATTACGCTAGACAGCAAAAGTTAAACTCATTCAACTGCGGACACTTGTGCATAAAGTTTCTCATCTCGGTATATAAGAGAACCCGCTTCGAAAGAACATGTCCATCACGCTAATACTAAGTGGAAACACATCGGAACTGTGTTCAACACACTTCCCACCGATCGACGTAAGTGACGGGTTATGGCAGCTCGCTCTCGTGGATTTTACAGTATACAATTCCATCCCGAACGTGTACGAAAACAACCGGATGTTTAGGTATAAGCTGAAGAACGAAGAGATGACGCGAGAAATTAAATTACCTATAGGTTCCTACGAAGTCTTAGACATTGAAATGTATATTAAACAACACCTACCCACAGACGTAATGTTTTCGTTGAAAGGTAATCCAAACACTCTACAATGCATATTGCACAGCAATGCACAAATCGACTGCACCGGCGACTGGTTCCTAGCCCCGATACTTGGATTCGAACCGGAAGTCTACGAGGCGAATAAAATTCACGAGTCGACCCAGCCCGTAAACGTGATGCCGGTAAACGTGATTAGAATCACGGCGAATATTATTGGCCACAGCTTCCTTAATGGAAAACCAAACAGTACGATACACGAATTTTCCCCGAACGTTCCTCCAGGATATAAGCTCAGTGATACGCCTCAAACACTCATTTACAGTCCGGTTACCGTGCAACAAATACGAGAGTTGGTTATTAGAGTGGTAGACCAGAACGGTAAATTAATCATTTTTAGAAACGAGGTGATTACACTACGCTTACATTTGAAAAAAGTATGGGCGTAAGATACTTTGGTTTGCATAAAGGGGCGGGGGTGAGCAAGCATAGAGCCAGTACGAAAGCAAACATCAAGCGGTTAACACCTGCCAACGTGAGGTTCCTAGAAAAATTAGGTTTCAAAGTATTTCCAAATGGAATATAGTATACTCGATGTGCAACAATCACCGCAGTTTGACGATGCAGTCTCAAAATGTGAAATGCACATGTACAAACCATACATTGCGGGACTGTACGAGCCAAGCTCCGAGATAGTTATAGCAATACAAAACTCTGACGTGTATACGCATATTGCTAAATCGTTTCTGCGAATTCGCGGTGCATTCACGAAACCAAACGGGCAGAAACCAGACAATGCAAAAATCGTAAACAATGGTATACTGCATATGATAAATCGAATATCATTCGAACTTAACGGCGTGACAATCGACGAGGTACGTGAAGTTGGAATTGTGACAACTGTGAAAAACTATTTATCGGGCATGCGTGATGAAAAAGCTGTAAGTAAGATGGCGGGATGGTGTCCGGACGGCGACTACAATTTACCACTTACAGCGCAAGGCGAGTTTGAGATATGCGTTCCGTTGAACCAGTTGCTAGGCTTTGCAGAAGACTATAAACAAATATTAATAAATTGTAAACAAACGCTCGTTATAATCACTGCAAACAGTTATATTAACGCTATAATGGACACAAGCGATCAGCCACAGCAAGTGACATTAAGTTTGCAATCTAACGACTGGCTTGTTCCGCATGTAACGGCAAGCCCCGCCCAGCGCACACGGCTGTTGAAAATGATTGAAAAAGGCCGCGACATAGATATGGCTTTCAGATCATGGGGAGTAGAAGTATACCCGAGTTTACCACCATCACAGAGCGTCAGTTGGGCTGTAAAATCTAGTTTCTCCAGCGAACGCCCTCGTTATATAATAGTGGCATTTCAAACCGGCAGGCATAATGTTCTAGCCGCAAACAAATCTAAATTCGACCATTGTAATTTACAAAATATCAAGGTCTATCTTAATTCCGAGGCGTATCCATATTCGAACCTAGCAATAAACTTTACGAATGGATACTACCTACTTGCATATAATATGTACTCGGACTTTCAAGCGAGCTACTACGGTAGACTAAATACGCCTCTACTTGACCCGGAGGGATTTAAAGATAAGGCCCCTCTCTTTGTATTCGACGTGTCACGTCAAAACGAAAAACTGACCTCAACCGTCATAGATTGTAAAATAGACATTACCGCAGCAAACAATATACCGCCGCTAACACAGGCATACACAATTATTCTACACGATAGATTAGTATCGTACAACCCGAGGGATCAAAGTATTAAAATAATGAGCTAAACGCGATGTATGTTCAGTCGTGTCGCAGCCGCCATGGCGAAGTGTGTTAACCTCCAAGGCTTCTTCTCACAGCACGGGTTTATCGTTAAGGAAGTTAGCATCGCAGACGCGGAAGGGAACGTGATTACGCGCTCGTTTCAACCACCATTTGCGTGGGAACATTTAATTATCAAACATCAACAAACAAACACGTGGCTCACCAACACCTTCCACAATCTGAAATGGGAAGACGGAATATTTCCCTACACAAGCCTGCCAAACATATTGACGGCGCACCTGAGGGGAACTATAATGGTCGCCGGAGCCGAACAGAAACGTTGGCTAGCTAAACATTGTCGCAAACATGTGCGCATAGTGAACGTTCAAAGTGAATATGGCTGCCCATCATTAAAGATATTAGATAAAACGTACAGCAACAACCGCAGAGGCACAAGACCGGTATCGTCGCGCCACAACGCAGCGCTGCTCAGAGCATGGATGATTGAAAACATTGCCGAGAGCAATGATAAGGCGGAAATGTCAGAGGAGGAGGGGTAGGCTGCAAGGTCACCGCAAACGGCGAGATGTCGGTATAAATATAGCTCGGTGGTCCAGAGTAAACAACATCCCATTGTCTTCGTATCTAAATACCCAAGTAACAGATCATGCAATGAACTGTTCCGAATGCCGTGATTGCATAATACATTTAATTATTCATCTGGTAAATATTGTTTTAAATAGACACGCAGGTCCGTGCGTGAACAGTCGTGCAGAAACAGTGACGGTGTAAAGATGGCTAGCTTTAATCCCCGGAACACGTATCCAGATGTAACTCCAAGCGTAGGCAGTGTAGAGTATAGCGAGTGGAGTCAGGGCGCATTGAGACATGTTACGGAAGAATGTGACTCTACCGTGCACTCGAAACATATACACAACCCAAGACCGGAAGACCTGCCTCTAGAAGTGATTCCCTGCCCCGGCTTCGGCTAGTGCTGCGTTAGTATGCTACGCACCGATACAACTCTACCCGCAACAAGTGCATAGGTCTACGCACAAGCCTTCGAGACGCAGCCGCCATTGCCCGCCTGCAGCCAGACTTCACCGCCGCCGGTAGAGCCGAGACGCCGACGCCGCCCTTCCACCCGCAGAGCGCGGGGCCTTGATGAGGGCGACCTGGGTCCAGCGGTGAGCAGTGACGAAAGAGTGTTAGACATTGCCAGAACCGCACTGCGCAAAGTACTTACAGACCTTTTAAAGAAAATATGATTTAATTTATACATAACTTTTATTTTATACGTAATATCATTTATGTGTTAAATTGTTTTCAATGTAACTTTTATTTTATACGTAAATTTGTAAATATTAATTTCAATGTCAATGTAACGTTTATATGTAAAATTGTTTTCACGTTTTGTATTATTTTATACGTAAAAAAAACCACATAAATTCAGTGTAATAACTTTATACGTAACTTTTATACATATAAATTGTTTATACGTATTATTGTCTTCGGTGTAATATCTTTATACGTAAATTGTTTTCAATGTAATAAGTTTGTAACTCTATTCCAACGGGTGTGGGCTATTAAAAACATTAAAAAAATGTCTCGATGTATTTTTCTTTCTACTTGACCCTGACAACCACACTAATGTGTTCACTCGTGACCTTGCAAACCAAATAAATAACTAATGTGTTCACACTTGACCTTGCAAACCACACTAATGTGTTTACTCGTGACCTTGAAATGACCTTGCAAACCACATAAATAACTAATGTGTTCACACTAAATTTTGTCTTAAGACGGAAAACGTCCGTGTGACGTACGTGTGGTGAAAGTGTGTCCAACCCGGACTGACCTAGCTGGGCATGTATAAATACCGCCGTCGGGAGGCGATTGCTTGCATTTGATGTCGACGCATGCTACGTGAGGTAAGTCTCCTCCGCTAGTGTTAATTCTACGTCTCTACACGGTCCCTCCCGCTGGCTGGGCTGGGCAGGCTCCCCTCCCCGACTGCCGGCTGGGCGGACTCCCTCCCCGACCGCGGGGTGGGCTCCCCTCCCCAACTGCGGGGCGGGGAAAGGCTCGTTGTCATGACAACACAGCGCGGAGGGGTTTGCGCTCAGTCGCGTTTACGACGTGCGCAGAGTAACAAGTTCACAGTCGCTCAGTCATGTTTACGGCGACACATAGTTTGCGCTCAGTCACGCTTAAGGGCTTCACTCAAGACCCTTTCCTTTGATATTTACAAATGTTTATTTTATGTTTCCAGAACATTATTTGTACCGCTGAACGTAACTTCCCGTCTATCCCCTCCTCACCATGTCTACTCCCCCCGAGGCGAAGCGACCCCGTCCCAGTGAGGCTTCCACGTCGGACACTCGCGACAGCGTGCGGGCGTCCGGGGTGGAGCCGCGTGAAGCTGGCGACTTGCCTCCCCTGGAGAGTGTTATCTTGGACTCTGCTTTTGCTAACCGGATAGTGGACTTTCGGATCGGAAATGATGTTGAGTCTATTGATCCCGATTTGGACCGGTTTCTACAGAGATGTAGGGTTCCCTTTCTGGCCTTAACTTCCGTCTTGGTACGCCCCTTTAAAGTCTACATTTCACTCTCGGCTTCATTTGTTAAGGAATCTGTGGAGGGAGGCGAGAGTGAGACATTTCATTTTACAACCCACTCAGCCACGGTAATGCTCTCTGATGAGGTAGGGGAAATCTACGATTCAGTATTCATTCCGGAAGTCAATAGGAACGTTAGCGAATTCGCTGCCCGTGGCAGTGGGTGGGCTCTACAGCGATTGATTAACATGGATGTACATGTTTCAAGCTATAGGGCTTTCACCGTTGGCGCGCCGCACACGAAATTACCGACGTTTTTATCCAATAGGAAAGCTTGTGTCAATATTGAATGTCCCGAGCAGCATTGCTTTCTGTATGCCGTTATGGCAGGTGTGATGACTGCGGAAGGCAATGTTAAACGAGCCAGTTCGTATCCGGATCCACTTGTGGCTTTCAATACGTCTGGTTTGAGTTTCCCGTCCACTCTCCATCAGATTAAGACATTCGAGAGGAACAATAATATTTCCGTTAACGTTTATGCTTGCGTAGACAGTAAGGGGAGTATTGTTGATGAATGTTTTAGTGGCAAGTCTGTATCCTCTATCCAGCCTCTTCGCGTATCCTCTGAGCGAAGAGAGAGACATGCAAATGTTTTAGCGATTCGTTCTAGTGGCGCGGCAGAGCACCTACACTTTGTAACGATTAAGAGTCTGTCCAGATTATTAAATTCCCAACTGTCAAGGTCTACTCATAAGAAATGGATTTGCGAGCTCTGTCTTCAATACTTTACAAGTGAAGACAGGTTAACTTCACACACTATTCTCTGCAGCCAGCATCAAGCAGTGCGTTCCTGTTTCCCTACAGAGGAGAACAAATATTTACAGTTTACAAATATTGCAAAACAGGATCGCCTCGGCTTTATTGCGTACTGTGACACCGAGTCATACCTTAAGCCGATATCCACCTGTTTACCCGTTGATGAGACATCTAATACCACACGGGTAAACGAACATGTACCATACGCATGCAGCATTTTGTTAGTGTGTGGATACGATAGCTCTTTGACCAGGTATGTGCAATTCGAGGGTGATAATTGTATTGCTGAAATGGTCGCCGAATTAGTTTCAATGACAAAGTGGGTATGTGATATTTATTCAAAGACCGTTCCTATTAAGACACCGACTCCAGCCGTCTCTGCAAGGCTTGCGAGTCAAACACATTGCCATATCTGTAAGAAGGTATTGGCTGGGCAGAAGGTGCTCGATCACTGCCATTTGACTGGTGAAATACGTGGTTATGCCCATTCGAAATGCAACCTGGCCTTCAGGATGCAAAAGAAACAGCTTGTCGCGGTATTCCATAATTTGCAGAATTATGATGCCAACTTTTTAATGAAGCATTTAGTTTCGCGGCGGATTGCACAGCCGGACGGCTCCTTTGTTGTGGAGAATCCCGGCGAGGTCAAAGTATTAGGCGTAACTCTAGAGAGTTACAAATGTATTACTAAATACATACATGTCTCAGATAATGCGCAAGGAGGCGTGCGCGCTGTGCGTCTTCAATTTATTGATTCACTTAACTTTTTAAATTCATCTCTGGAAACTCTCGCTGGCAATCTTATGCCGGATCAGTTGAAACTCACCCGTTCAATGTTTCCGGATGACGCACAGTTTTAGTTAGCTACGCGTAAAGGTGTGTTTCCCTATGACTTTGTTAAGTCTAGTGGGCATTTGCGGACTGCCTCGCTACCACCAAAGGATGCGTTCCATAACGTAATGAGTGGCACGGACGTGAGTGATCTGGACTATACTCACGCTCAAAGGGCTTGGGACGTATTCCATTGTGCCACATTGAAAGAGTACGCACTTAGCTACCTTAAGGTGGATACTTGTTTGCTGGCCGATATATTCGAGTCTTTCCATTTAGTTTGCCTACAGCATTATTCGCTTGATCCCGCACATTACATTACCGCTCCCTCGCTCGCATGGGATGCACTTTTTATTAAGACCGGTGTGCGTCTTGAACTTGTGACCGACCCGGACATATACCTCTTCCTAGAGTCTGCCGTTCGTGGAGGTATTACAAACGTAAGTCGACGTCACGCGAAAGCTAACAATGTGTACATGTCCAGTCACGACCCGAGCCTTCCGTCTTCATACATTTGTTATTTCGATGTTAACGCACTGTATGCTCACACAATGTTGGATAAGCTTCCTGTGGGTAATTTCCAATGGGTTCCCAGGGATGAGTATACGAGTTGGGATTTCAACACCATTGACATCGATGGTGATACATCATTTTTCGCGGAAGTAGATTTGACTTTTCCCGATGATTGTCACGATCGCCTATCATATCTGCCTATGGCCCCTGTGAATGGCGTACCGCCAAACGGGCGTATGAGTAAATTACTGTTAACTCTCGCGCCGCGTACTAAATATGTTGTCCATGCTAAAACACTGCGGCACTACGTTCAGTATGGGGCGGTCATCGGCCAGGTTCACCGCGTGCTGCGGTTTGCGCAGGCGGCCTGGATGAGGGACTATATAGCCTTTAATGCTGAGCGTCGTGCTCAGGCTGCGAACCCCTTTGAGAAATCGTTTTTTAAATTACTGTCGAACTCGGTTTACGGAAAAAGTTTGGAAAATACACGAAAGCATAAGGATATACGCATTGTTTCACGATACGATTCCATTTTCGGGGCGGCTGAGCTGATTGGTCGTCCGACATTCAAGGCTCGGCGAATCATCGATGAGAGTTTAGTCCTCATAGAGATGCAAAAAGGGACGATTACCTTTGATAGACCGTTGTACACAGGTGTCGCCATTTTAGATTTATCAAAATTAGTTCTCTACGATTTTCACTATAATTACATGCAAATGAAATTCTCTCCACAGTCTCTGCATCTCCTGTACACGGATACGGATTCGTTAATTTACCACGTTGTGTGTGACGACATTTACGATTCGATTCGCCCCGATTTAGCTTCCCGTTTCGATACTTCAAATTATGCTCCAGGTAATGAGCAATGCTTCCCCTTGGTTAATAAGGGTGTAACGGGGGTGATGAAGGATGAGGCCGCTGGAAATGTCATCACGGAGTTTGTTGGTCTTCGCCCGAAGCTTTACGAGTTTAAGATGGAGGACGGTTCTTCTGCACGTAAGGCGAAGGGAATCAAGGCCAGCGCACTGCGTTCACTCCTGTTTCCTCAATACCTGGAATGCTTGCTTCAAAATTCACGGATTCTCGCGACCCAACACCATTTCCGATCGCGAGGCCACACTGTGTTTACGGAGCGTGTGACCAAGGTAGCATTGTCTTCAGGAGATGATAAGCGTTGGCTTTCTGAAGACGGTGTCAGCACTCTACCTTGGGGACATAAGGACCTACGCCTTTCCCCGGACCATGATTAGCCCTTTCCTATTGTTACGTTCAGCTATGCTGTCGTCTCCGAGTGATGGGGTGGCCTAGCGCTCCGATACTCCCACCATTGCACGTGGAGAATAACCTATTGGTATGTCACAATACACAAGTAATTTAATTTACAAAAAGAAATGTTAACATAATTTTTTAAAGCTAGAATAATTTTAACGTATTTTTTTATTTAAAGTTAGAGTGATTTTAACGTAATTTACGTGTTTTTTTAAAGTTAGAATGATTTTAACATAATTTATACATGTTTATTTAATTTAATTTACACAAGTAATTATTTTCTTTACGAGTCTTAACGTAATCTCTCTTTTACGCAAGTAATTTATACCAATGTTAATGTATTTTTTTAAGTAGAATATCTTTAACGTATTGTACACATGTTTATATAATTTAATTTTCCTCTTTATAAATCTTAACGTAATTGTTTTACACATATTTCTTTTCTCTTTAAAATATCTTAACGTAATCTCTTTTACACAAGTAATTTATTATCTACATGTTTATATAATTTAATTTACACAAGTAATTTATACAATTCTTGACGTAATTTATTTAAAAAAAGAAATGTTAACATATTTTATACAAACATTAACGTATTTTCTGTTTACAAGTCTTAACGTAATTTCTTTTACACAAGTAAATTATTTTACAAAAAAATTTTTAACATATTTTCTATTTCCAAATCTTAACGTAATTCATTTCACCCCATATTTATTTTCTCTCTTTACACACTTGGGTTATGCTGTAGCTACTGCGTATGTATTGTTCTGCAGATCTCCCCAACATGAGATGGCTGTATCGACATGTGATGATTGTCAGCCCTTATACCGAGAGAGCTAGCTGAGCTGTTCTTTACGGAGGAGGGTGGGCCACAGCCACCGCGGGAACGTGAAGGCCGCAGCGATTGCTCGACCGGGCGCCGAGGGAGTTGAAGAGTTGGCGGGGCCTTCGGGGTTGGAGTTGTCCGCCACACATGTTTTATACATAAAGTTAAATAAAACCAACATTATTTTTTACCCGTGTGTTGTCTACATTATTTTTTCCACCTCTGTATATTCCTTGTGCTTGCTCCTTTCCTGTACGCAGCGATGGCCTGCCCTTGTTTCTCTGTGGTAAACACTTTCACTCTCACCCAGCAGGTAAACACATTCCTGGTCGCACGAGCGAGGTTTCCAGCACGGTGTTTTTAATGCTTAACACATTGGCCTGTAAAATTTAAATATGCTTATTATTATAAAGATTTAACTATGCTTATTTTCTATATTTATTTTACTCGACGTAATAGTAACTATGCTTAACACATGTCTATGCTTATTACTTAAAGCATTTTTTAAAGACATTATTATGCTTATATTATGATGTGTGGGGTTATAATTGCGCAATTTACGAGTGATGCTCCAGCAGGCAACATCTCGCTCTCTCTGCGCTGGATTTTTGAGGTTATGTTTGATTTAGTCATAGCTAATATGGCGGGTTGTTTTCGAAATTTAAATATGGCTGTTGGAAATTAAACATTGCGGTTTGCTTTTCGAAAGTTAACGGTTTAGGCATAGCGGTATTTTTTTTTAAAATTAAATATAGCGTTATTTTATTTCTTTTCGAAATATAAATATGGCGATTAAGCATACTTGTAGTGGGGGTTGGAGACGTTTCTTTTCATGGCGGTTGCTTCTTTTAAGCATATTTTTTTAAACAATATGGCGGTTGTGGAGTGGTGGGGGTTTGTAGACATATTTTTTTTAATTTAAAGACATGACGGTTAAGCATAATGGTGGGGGGTTTGCTTTAAGCATACATCATGACGTCAATTGTTTTAAGCATACAACATGGCGGCGGTTGTGGAGTGGCGGGGCTTTTGACATTTAAACATGGCGGTTTAAGCATACAATATGGCAGGTATTTTAAGCATAGCGGTTTAGGCATAGCTAGTATGGTGGGGGTTTCTTTTAGACATACTTGGGGGTAAGGGGGTTTGCTTTTCGAAATTTAAACATAGCTTCTTTTAAGCATAGCTTCTTTAAAGCATATTTTCGTTATTTAATTCCCCATACTTCATCAGGTCCCGTGGTCTAGTGGTCAAGGCGCACGCCTCCCGACGTTGGTGCGTCCCCGGGATCGAATCCACCCAGCGCCCAGGATTTTTTGTATACAATTCCCGCCTTCGGAGCGACGGTGGCGCGCTCCGGTAAATAAAGGCTGAACTAAGATGGCGGCCTACCGGCGCGCCCTGGTAACCAATGTCAACAACAATGGCGGCGCCCAGTGGCGGCGACGGTGGTGCGCCCTGGTAACCAATGTCAACAACAATGGCGGCCCCCATGAAACAAGATGGCGGCCCCCAGGCTGTTACTGGGGTCGGTGTTTACATTTCTGTGTTTACATCGGTCACAGTAACGGCTTACTACTCCTACTATTTGATTGTAAAGATAATTCACTCAAGTGAAAAGAATTGTTAGATGCTTTGAAGTTGAGAGTAATAACAAATTCCATCTGTAGTTTAAAATAAATTATTTTAAGTTAATTTTATTTATATAAAGTGTGATTTTGTGCATGTCAAAGTTTATTGTCACCGTCGTCACAAACATTACACACAAATATAAACCTTACATTTGAATTTGTTTACACGTTATTACAAGGTCTAGTCACGATATTAGTATTTAACATACTTTTGACACACTTTACCTTGACTTTCAGACACAAGCTTCTAGATACAATTCTTAAAACTGAGAGAGGTAGGCTAGAGAAACCGAAATTATTAAATACATTAAATTATTTGAATATTTAAACTAAATGACTCCACAACTTAATACATGCCTCACAGTTACCCAATAAACTTTCAATTTGTACAGTCATCCCTGGACAATATAAATGTTGTCTTGCCCTATTTTTGCATTTCTCTAGGCCACAATGATGATAGTGTATTTTTGCTAACATTTTCTGTATTAACTCTTTTGGTACCACTACTTGATGTGTTTTATACAACAATCCATTATGTACAAACAATTCCTTTCTGTATTTGAAATACGGTCTTGCTAAGTTATTGCATTCTGTACTACTCAATGGCCAACCCTCCTTATTATATTCGATTACCCTCTGCAGTTCGTCATCTTTCTCTGTCTCCTGTTGAAATTCTACTAAACGATCCTTTGTCAGAGGTAATTTTTCTTGAACGACACATACATGAGCCTCTATTTCAGAATCAAAACTTTCCTTGCCCTCTTGATTTCTGGTGACTTTCGATAACATAGCTGCATTCGCTAGATCCTTTCCCGGTATTTACTTAAGTTAAAAATCGTATTCCTGTAACCTAAATCTCATACGCTGTGTTTGAAGTGGACACTGATTCAAAGGCTTCCTGAAAATGGATATCAATGGCTGGTGGTCAGTCTCTATTATAAATTGTTTTCCATACACATTGACGTCCCTCGGCCTATGGTCCCTAATTCCCTGTGGTGAACTGTCATGACTTGCCCGCGTAGCTCTCGTCGGAGAGAAAGTTCAGGCCAACGTGGCCGGGACCGGAAAGTAAGGGACCAGGAGGGAACTTTGTGTATGTGGAAGGAACGGTAGATGGTAACAAGGAAAATACGATGCTGACCGTTTCCACGAGCTTCTTTTATTCCGTGAAGTTTCCTGTCGCAGCCTGGCCAGCACGTCGTGAAACGAGCGTCCTCCTCTGTCGCGACCCGGACTCCCGGAAACAAACACTTGGAGACAAAAAGAGAACCGGCGTAACAGTGAATGCAGTCCCGTAGCGAATCGTACCGGTTACGAAAGTTCAGCGGTGCTTCGTAGCACGTACGCGACTCGTGACGTATGTGTAGACGACTCTATAACGATACATACAGATTAAGAACGTAGGAAGGTCCAGACGTGCGCTGCGTGCGTCTTGAGCGGAGTGAATGGCGAAGTTACGAAGACGCGATATTGTTAACGATGTTTATCGCGAAGAATCCTATCACAGCCTGGACGACCACATCGGTAGACGAACGTTTCATCCACGTTGTGACCTGGACCCCGTGCTACTTCTCGCGGAGCGAAACGAAGCAGGTCCGCCCCATGCGACTCCCAGCAGACGACTGACTCTCCACCGTCTGCGCGCCGCTATGCGTGGGCTGTGGAGGAGGGGAAAGGGAAGCGGGCCGGCGGGGATGACGCGACTCGCGCGGCGGGCCAGGCTTGCTAATCTACATAATAATGACACTGCATAAGCACTTAAAATATATACAGGACTCTCTAAATTCAAAGTATTTAAAAGAAAAGGACATTATAAATTATTAACAAAAATGGTAGACACTCGTGAATATTTACAATGGAACATAGTAACAATAAATATAGGATATTAGAAGTTATTTATAAGACACAAGATCGCCTTTGGACGTTCCAGGGCGCACGCGGGTGTGTCCCTGTTTGTAGACACTGCACTTAGGTTGCACTAGTAATGCAAGAGAGGACGTTGACGAGGCATAACGGCCTGAAGGAGCCGAGGAGACACAATAGTACTTTTCTACACACCTCAATTTGAGGTTGAGCATCTCATTTCAACTTAATATCATATGTATGATACATACACCCCATACCTGTAAAAACCTCTGGATATTTTTGATAATTATCTGCTGTTGATGTGGTAATCTCATTAACTTTCCTCACAAGATCAAACTGAGAGATACTATATAACCCTAGGACAGATTGTGTACATGCACACGACTTAAAAATTTAGAATTCAAGCATCCCCTGCGCCCCACATTGAAAACCTATTTTTTCAACAGATCTACCTATTACTTCAATAGGGGACCCATAAAAATTTTTCAGCTTGACTGTGGTTGGTGTAATTCTTAAGTGCAGCTTATTACACAAGTCTTCCGACATCACGTTAACTTGAGAACCAGTGGTCAATTTTAATTTAATGTTTTTATCTTTAATCGTAACTTTTTCAGTCCAGTCTTCTACTTTTTAATTCCTTCATTTAAGTCAATCTTTCCCAACATCAAAGCTCCTTCTAAATTACGATTGAACTCAGCATCACTACCTTAATTTGTTTCCCTAGTGCGAGTGTTACAATGATTTGTGTGAACAATATGAGAGACAAATTTTGTTTTACAAAACTGGGCAAAGAGGCCCATTTTTCTACAATTATGACAGATTTTATTGAATGCTGGACATACCTTAAGTTCATGGTAGTGACCACATCTACCACATGTCATCAACTTATTACCTTGAAAGTTCCTCCATGCCTGCTGACTGTATGTAGACTGTTGTTTACCCCTCGTACTTTCACTCCTTGATGAGAAACTTGATCCCCTGCAGAACTGCTGATTTCCTTGATCTTCCATACTGCTTGCGTGGTGGTCCCACCTGCTCCGCTGTACAGGGTGCACTGTGTATCCTCTATCTTCAACTGGTGTCTGTCTACAATAACTCTGTTGTTCTTGTCTCTTAAGCTTACTATTTGAAACTCGATTCAATTCATAACTGTTGTTCTGCTTGTTAAGTGCTTGCAACTGCTGTTCCGTTAGTTCTACTACTTTACATATTTGTATGCACTTTTGCAAAGTTAAGTCATTGGTTCTCAACAATTTGTTCTTCACTTCTTTATCACGTAACCCACTGACGCCAATCGCCGGTGCTCCCTCTGGTTCGCACAGGCCGTTATGTCATAACAACACTTACTCTTAAGTGCATCGAACACGCCCGAGCTGATGTCCACCGAGTGAGTGAAAATGCACCGCGACGAACACCAAGGCGACGACAGTGCCCGTCCGGGTGTGGCAATGCGCTAAATTAAATCAGTAATTATTCTTTTGAAGCAAAAAAACTAAATTAATAACAATTAAAGGATAATTAATTCAAGTAAAATTATGTACAATTGTTAATTGATCATGTATTGTCAAAGATGTCATTTAGTCCAAAACTGGTCGGAGCTGTTTTCCCGCGCTTCACGTGTCTTGGCGCGAGGTCGCGCGGCGCCCTCGCGCCAGTTGCCGTCGGGAGCTCGCAGGGATCAGTCGCACCGCGAACGCAGAACCTACAGATTTCGCACCACGTCCAAGTCATCGCAATATTGTAAGTTTATTCATTCCTTTTTTCAGCTCTGCGCCCGACCCCACTCAGTCGTATTTCATTTCGTGCGACTCATAACTTAATGCTTTAATTATTTTATTCCCAACAGGGAGATCTTAATTTACTACATAATTTTCATGTCCTGAGCATACGGACAGCGTAAATGAGTCTTACGCAGTGGCGTGGCGTGAGGTTTACATGAGGGAAAGCAACAACTCCGTTCACCCCAAAACATGGCCGGGGGGGGGGGGGGGTTCAAGGTACAAAAGGGTGCTATTTAAGTATTTTTCTTAACTGAACATTGACTATTCCACAGGTAGAAAAATTGACATTTTTTTAAATTATAAACTATTTTTTTTTTTGAAAAATAATAATGTTTGGCATACATTATTCTGAGAATAAAATACCTACTCTACATTATTTATATACTAAGTGGGAGTGTAGTATCATCGATATCTGGTACAAAATATATAAACGGACAACACATGGCAAAGTAAGTACTTAAAATAAAAAGAAGAAGCTCATAAAAATGTACTAGAATAGTAAAAATTAAATGTTGGTATTTTTTGTACCAACACAAAATAAACTATCTTCATACGTGATCAGAAACTCTGTTAACTGGTACGTGTACCAAGAAACTGACACGTCAATTATTCCATTCCTGAAACGCCACAATTAATTTTTTTTCCTAGCCTAAATTATTCTAAGTGTGTAGGGGAGGGTCCAGGCTAGGGGAGGACCTAAGTGTGTCTCAGGCCGAAGCCTATACACTCTACCATGCAGGTTTTTAACCATGCAGGACAAGGGCGCGTGCATCGTGTGCTATTGGGGTTTACTGGCCAGCCATGGCTGCAATTGGCGCCATGACTGACGCCCCATTGGTCGCCTAGCTTAAAAGCTAGCTAATTAAAACCCAGGTAAAACCTGCATAGACACAGGGAAAACCCTGGGCCGGGTCATGCGGGGATCAATTAACATGCATTAAGCAAGCAGGTAACTACTGGACAAGAGGGAAGAAGGGTCCAGGTAAGAAGAGTTGGGGTGGCTGAAAAATCAACCATGCTGGAGTTGAATGCTTGGGCCTTGCGGCCCGCATTTAAATGTTGGGTACTCCTGGGTTATAATTAGCCAGGGGCGCATGCGCCCCCAGGGGCGGGCGACTTCACTCGTCAGCCCAGCCCAGCTGCCCAGGCAGCCACAGTTAAGACAGAAGTGGGCAGACGAGCCAGTAAACCGGCTCGATCTGCGGGCGCACGGGGCGAAAGGCAGACTGACATTGCGCCATCTTCATCTTCCTTCTTCCAGTCAACAGCCAACGACCTTTCAAGCCAGGGTGGGGGTAAGTCGTTCAGGCGAATGAAGTATCTTGCGAGTCGGACCCTCTTGTCCTCCAAATTCCCGGGACGTTTGAAGGTCGCGTCGCCCAGGCTACCACTGGATTCAACAGGGCCCCAACTTGAAGGCGCCGCCATCTCTTCCTTCAGAGTTCCGATGCTGTTCAGTTCCGTTGCGCGTGCGGCAGTCCACAGCTCCGCAAGTTCCAGCCCGCAGTTTGTCTAGACTTCGCATTTTTTCAGCACATCGAGCTCCCCTGCAGTGCCTTCGCCGACGAAGCTACTTCCTGCCACGAGCCGAGCTGCATTCAGGCTATCTTTCACCCCAATAGCCGTGATAACGACTCCACAGGCCAGCCATTGGTCCGCGGACTGCTATTGGTTATTCACAGTCACTCCAGCGAGATTGCAACTCTCGAGCTGGGATCCCGTATCCGCCACCCGCGGGACGCAGTCGGTAGCAGTTGGCACTGCTAGGCCGCCTCCCGTACGCCCACAAATCCCCCACGCACTGCCAGCCTTTGGTTACCCAATAGGGCGCAGGGAACTCCCAGTCAACAGCCCGCGAGAGAGATGTGCGCGCCCCAAGAGACGACCGCCGACTGAAACGCCACCTCGCCACCTGCCCTGCCGAACTGTAGCGGACATAGCCGAAGCAGTCGGCGGAAGAATTTCACCGTCTGCTTCGGCCATGTTTGCTTCAGTTCGGCAAGAAAGCGATACCTTCGTAGCTTTTACCACGTGTTTTAACAGCCAATCCCCTCCTCGAACATTTGTACCATGCCACCCCCTTCCGAAAGGAAACTACTGCGGCAGCCTTCCTGCTGAAAGCGGTCCTACCAGCGCTTCTAAACCTAGCAACGCTTCAAAAACAGCATGTTTTGTGTGTCAACGAGTTCTTTTCTAATAGCACACAGCGCACAGTATTGGGTCCCAAGAAGATAATGTAAAAAATACATACACCTAAGTGCACGAGCCAAAGTAAAATACTATTCTGAATAAAATAATTATTTAAAAAATACACTGGCTGGAAACTGCCTGGGCAAGCACTGCTTGCCTTGCTTGCCCTGACGAGACGCCACTGGTCTTACGCAGTTTTCAGGCATCGAAGCCAGTTAATCATTATTGTCATAGGCTCCTAGCCAGCCTCGTATGTCGAGTTTTAACTCTTTAATCTACGTATTTACGATTTATCTTATTTAACTTTGTAACATCTAACTTGCAATCTAACCACGTAATAATTGTTTCAAGCTGTAATAAGTGACTGTGACTCTTATTTTCTCATCTAGCCGGGCCTACGTACATTTCGGAATATTAACGTCTAGTAGCAGGTTAGATTGCAAATAACGTTAAGAACTTTAATTATATATTGCCGTTTACATGTTAACATCAATCACTGCATAAGCTGTTTCAGCATATCAGCTCCGCGATAATTCGCTGCATCCTTCACGTTGATAACGGCCACAGTATAAGACCGCACATACCATTTTGCCATCTATCCTGGTCGTGCGCATAGTCTACGTATAGAGACTCTCGTGCAGCGATGGTCAGACAACAGACGTGGCCAGTCCTTGGACAAGCATGTGTAATGGTTTTTAATAAAGTGGTGTCATGTCAATCAGTTTACCATTTATTCTAAGGCCTCCTGGGTGGCCTGAACAGCCCGGGTAGTTTTCAAACCGCGACGCGCTCCTGCCTGCAGCCACGAGGACGAATCCCCATTTTTGCCCCTGAGATAATTTTTAACTTACTAATTATTCGAAAACTTAAACAGGCGGCGGGAGTGGCGACAAATGACGCGCAACTAGTGTGGCTTTTGAAAAACGAACATTCGAACGTCTTTCAAACTTCAAAGTGCATCAAAATTAATCAAACACGAGTTATCTCTAAGGCCGACAAGTGTCATTCAGCTTATGTGACTTTTGTAACAATTCGGGACTATTCACTAAAGAACATTTGTATTTCACAAAATTCTATTTTATTTTCGTAACCTTAACGCGACAGTCTCACGCCAAGGCGGCAGTGGAAGCCGGCGCGCCAGGAGGTCACGGGATACGGCGCCGCGAGATAGCGACGGGAGACAACGCCGCGAGATAGCGACGGGAAACATGAGGATCGGTTTCGCCGCGATGTGATAACGTCGGCACCGCGAGATACGGCCGGGATTGGTTACACGGCGTCTCACCGCGATCAGTTACGACTCGTCACCGCGGGAACGGCGCGTCACAACCGCGTGGCAACTGCGCGGTTCAGAGTGACATCACAGGGACACAGAGAGACAGTCGCACACGGCCGCACACGTATCACCGGGCTTCCGCGGGACAGGAGGCGTGCGAGCACGGGACACTGTCTCGATGGTGAGGGGAGGCGGTCCTCCCTACCTTCCCTCGCCCTGTCATCGACGTCCTGGTACATCGCCCGGATCAGTCTGCCGCGACTGCATGACAGGTCACACGTCAGTATGGACGGGGACGACCCATGGGAGACGTGCTTACGGGCGGTAAAGCACATCGCTAAAACAGACGCCGCAGGGCGTTCCAGAGACAATAGTGATCAGACCACAAAATTGGAGCCACAGAAACCAGACGTACAACAAGGCGAGTGCGGGGCCGCATAGTGCCGTGGACAGTCTGATGTGTTAGCTACCCGCTACCAGTGTGGCACATTACGCCACCGAACCTGTACCGTTGCATGGGAATTCCTGGTTTTTCGGGACGAACTCTTTATGTGCCAGGCATGTGAAAGTAAGGCGACCGCGCCGACACATGTAGCGGTCATGGCCGGCCCAGCCCACGCAGGCGCCGGAATCAGGCACCTGGAGTTCGCCGGACAGGACCACGAGGACCCACGAACATTCGGCCATACCTGCCGTGACCGTTTGGCTCGCTACGGCGTTCCACTCGATGAGTGGACGGAGCGGGTGAGCGACCAGCTCAGAGGGGCCGCCCGTTACTGGTGGGCCATGGTCGGGGAAGGCGAGATGGCATGGGACGACTTCATCTCTCGGCTGGAGAGCCGGTTCAACGATGCGCGAGCACTGGCACAGTGCCGGCGCTCTCTTTTCTGTACCCCACAAGGAGACGACGAGGACGTTGAGTCGTTCATACGAGCCAAAGTGCGACTCCATCGCTGGCTAGCCACTGGAGGCTACCTAAGTGAAGCCCTTGGGCTGGTGGTTGAACTGATGAGGCGGGAGTTGCGTTCACACCTGAGAGGAGCCACCAGATGTGACCTGGAGGACTTTGTGCAACTAGCCATGGAAATTGAATGAGATGTACATCCACTACCGCAGACGCTCGCCGCAAGGACTCGTCAACAGGGGACGGCGCGGCTACAGCCCATAGCACCGGAAGATAGGCTAGTGGTGGTACCCTACAGAGCCCCTGTATCTTCAAACGCTACGCCGGCGGGCGAGTGGCGGGGCCGCACTCCTCCGACAGCAACAGCACGCTCGCCTGAACATGTGGCGCCACAGAACGGCAGTTCGGGCTGATGGATGCCCCCACGACCTTCCAGACCATATTGGTCAGCGTCCTGGATGGGTTCGTGGGCAAGTTTGCCGCGGCCTACCTGGACGACGTGATCGTCTGGTCACGGACATGGGAGGAGCATGCGCAGCACCTTGCCATGGCCCTCGAGTGGCTGGCCAGACACGGGCTGACCTGCGCGTCCCACAAATGTCACGTCGGTGTGACAAAACTGGAATACCTGGGCCACATTGTGAGCCCAGACGGGTGTCGACCCCTGACAGCGCAACTTGATTTGATAGAATCCAAAACTGCACCGCGCACCTGTAAACAGTTACAACAGCTGATAGGCCTGCTCAATTGGCTGAGGGGCTTCATTCCCCATTTCGCCACAGTCACAGCGCCGATGACAGTCCTCCTCTCCCCCAAAACCAGGTTCAAGTGGACAGATGAGACGGACCGCACGATGGCCGACGTGAAGCGCTTGTTCCGGGAATTCCACACGCTCGCCCGCCTCCGCCCCGAGGAGTACGTGTTTTTGCAGACTGACGCCAACCAGGAGGGGATGGGGGCGGTGTTGTACCAAGTAGGTCCAGAAGGGGAATGGTGCATAGTGGAATATGCGAGCGCCAAGTTCAGCCCGGCAGCACACCATTATCATGTCAATGAACAAGAGTGCCTCGCTGTCGTGTGGGCAGTAGGGCACTACAGACACCACCTGGAGGGCTGGCCCTTTACCCTCTGTAACGATAGTAAGTGTCTCAAGTGGCTCTACTCGGTACAGGGGCGCAAGTCGAAGTTCACGCGGTGGGCTCTGACACTCCAAAGCTTCGACTTCCACGTCGAGCACATCCCAGGTCGCGAAAACGTGCTGGCAGACGAACTGTCACGACACCCCGACCCTAATACCGAGTACCATGATGAGGGCAGCTGGGAGGACCTGCTACCTCCGGTAGGGCACACTGCAGACGCTCCGGGGACAGGCGATAATTCGCCGCATCCTTCACGTCGATAACGGCTACAGTATAAGTCCGCACATACCATTTTGCCATCTATCCTGGTCGTGCGCATAGTCTACGTATAGAGACTCTCGTGCAGCGACAGTCAGACAACAGACGTTGCCAGTCCTTGGACAAGCGTGTGTAATGGTGTTTAATAAAGTTCAGTGTCGTTTCAATCAGTTTACCATTTATTCTAAGGCATCCTGGGTGGCCTGAACAGCCCTGGTAGTTTTCAAACCGCGACGCGCTCCTGCCTGCAGCCACAAGGTCTAATCCCCTTTTTGCCCCTGAGATCATTTTCAACTTACTAATTACTCGAAAACTTAAACAGGCAGCGGGAGTGGCGACACCACTAATACTTCTGTCCTTGATTAACCCATCCCACATATCTCCAAAAGCACAACTCTTACTCAGTCTTTTTAATTCTTCTACGTACGTGTCAATATCTTCACCTTCTAGTTGATCCCTGTTAAAAAAAACACATGCCTTTCCACACTTTCATTTGTCTTAGGTACGCAATAATTATCAAAAGCCTGCAGTACATTTTTCATATTTTTCTTCTGATCTTCCTGTAACTCAAACAATTCAAATATTTCTTGACCTTCAATGCCCATGATGTGAAGTAAAATCGTCACTTTCACCTCGTCCATTTGCTTTTTTCCACTCAATGCCAACATATATATCAAACTGTTGCTTAAATTTTTTATAGTTGTCACCCACATTGCCTTCCCAGCAAAGCTTCTTTGGTGGTTTTAGCTGATTCATGATGCTTTATTTTCCTCCTCTCGTTAAAAACACGCGGCCCTAACTTCATCACATATCAACTTATTTCCACTGTTCATATTTCTTCTCACACGCGTAAACTCAGTAACCGACTGTGCCATGTCATGTATGGGTGTTCACATATTAAATAAGAACACGAGGTATTTTTAGATGGTTTGCGATAACCATACCCTTCTATTTTAACATCAACTCTCACAATGCTTGTCATCCTTGCCTTCCCAATACACACTTCTGGTCCATAGACCACACCATCACACATATATGACAGGCAGCACAATGACAACTGTGCCTTAAGTATATTGTCGGAGTGTCATGTATTTACATTAATATAATCGTTAGAGACTTCATGCCATGCGGTAATGTCCGCCGCGTCACTCGTCGGTAAGGGACCTTCACGGGCAACGGAATCAGTGCCGCCATTGGAAGGAACTGTGCCTTAAGTATATTGTTGGAGTGTCATGTATTTCCATCAATGTTAGCATCAGAGACTTCGTGCCAAGCAGGAACATTTGCCTCATCTCTCGTCAGTAAGGGACCTTCACGATTAACAGAATTGGTGCAGCCAATGGAAGGAGCCGCGTTAGTGTGGAGTTGTATATCTGCTAACAGAAACGGCCAGTAGTACGACAGCACCGTGTACCTCGTGCCAGTGATATTAAACAGCTGTAATTTGTGGGCGTATTCATCTTTTAATTTAATACAGTGACCTGGGTAGCCTGAACAACCCAGGGATTCTTTCAGTCGGCACGCCTCTGCCTCCAGTCACGTGGCCGAACCGAACCCCTAGACCCATGTATTTTCTTACTAACATAATCACTACAGAGGCAGACGAAACAGTGTCAAGTTATGTAACAGTTAGAAGCAAATGAAACTGGGTCAAAAAACTCTCATATAGGAGAAGACAGGGACTTGAGGTTTATTAAATTTTTTACTTGCCACTAAAGAATACATCTTGAAAAATATAATTGTAGATTAAAATTTGTCCCAAGGTGAAAATTCTTAGACAGTACTTAATATTTTGCCACTAATTTATGATAGTTTATACTAAATATGCTGTTTGTGTTTTAACATAAGTTCGTAAATACAAATATACTGCAAATAACCTGTTGTTATTAAATAAATACATTTGAACAAAAATACTTTATTCAAATTTTCATGATATCATTATTGTCATCTGTAACATGATACATAAATTATTTATTGTCTTAAAAATCACAATACACTAAACGTTATGAATAGTACAGAAGCAGATGATTGTCCCGAAGAAACCCGCAAACGACTTGCACTTGCAACTTTCCTCGAGAGACCTGAAAGCATCTTACCCTCTCGAGTAAAACGGCCATCCCCCACACTGTTTCCGGCAAGTAAAACGCACGAGGGCGCCCCGATAGTTAAAATGTCAAAAGTGTCTTCAAGTAAAACATACCAATTATGTTTACTTTTGGCTTTTATTATGAAAATATTTGTTTGTGTTTATTGACTTAAGAAAGTTCGCAGACCTGCTGTGATTTAACGAAAATGATTTTGACATTAATTGTTTTTCTACCGAAATTAATCCGTGAATTGTATTATTAATATCTTTCTTTAATTTTTCAAGCGTGCTATAAGGAACATTAATTCTCAAGAGAATTACAAGATAGTAATATGCTAAATGATGCTGTTTCGGTATAATTTAACTGCCATCGAACAATTCGTTTTTATAGTTACATGTGTATTCGTGAGTACTAGGACTGTAAGTTGCACTCACATAACTGGATCGTGGAACACCAAAGATTTTTTTAAATTTCTGGTTAAATTTGGCATTCAGAAAACAAGCCCTCATAACCCAAAGGAATCTTTCGGATACATTTTTGGTAACATTACATCAAATGTGAATGTTAGTCAGTTCATTACATTTGCCGTGTTGGATAGGGAGTATTTTCTAGAGTATTATGGCAACCGATCCCTACATGATAAAGAATTAGCCTGTGAGAAAATGTTCAATAAGATAAGCACAATAGCATTCGATTATGACTGTTTCAATCAAGGAGAGGATTTTCTTAGGAAGGTTCCTTGTCCTAAAGATGAGTTATGTCCTGAAGAGAACCCTCCCTGGAATGTGATAAAAGGACATCAGTTTACGTTTGCAATAGAGGATCTTAAGCAGCCAAGGTAAAAAAAATGTATATTTTTACTTATTTTTGTGGTTGATAGTTATACTGATCAGATCAACTAGGTAAAATGAAAAATTTTAAGATGGTGTAATTCTTTCTTATTGTGTATCCGGTTTGTATAAAAGTTTTATAATTCATTTTTTCAAAATCAAATATATTTTGGCTATGATACAATTTTGTATCACAAACTAATTTCACTGTTTACTTAATTTTAATATTTTATGTTAAAATATAATTGCATACATTACAGGGAACTGTCGTCCTATTTATCGTGTATCCAGTTTAAATAATAGCTTTATAATTTATATCTTCAAAATCAAAAGTATTTTAATAATTTTATGGTTCGAAATCACAAACACATTTTACTGCTTACTTTATTTTAATTTTTTATGTTAAAATACAATTGGATATGTTACATTTATATGAATTAATAAAAATCAATCACCAATAGTAGGCTGGGTCAAATCAACACACCCATTTTACCTCACCATCTCAGGTTTTGATGAAATTTTGTACAGATGTTACCTCCATACAGACTAACATAAATATAAAATTTTAAGTATGATGTATCCATCCATTTTGATAATATTGCTTTGTAAATTTTCGAAAAAAACACTCAAAAGCGCACGATAGGCATATTTTAAAATTACCATAACTCTTCTCCAAATTAAGTTAGAAAGGTGAGACAGGTGTCATTTTGCAGCATTTGGTATGGCCTTTCATGTGATATGTAACACAATAATGTCTAGAAAAAAAATAATTTTCAAAATAATTCTTAAAATTAAAATTTTAAATTTTAAAAATAATTTTCAATATATTTTTTAAAATTAAAATATAAAATTTTGGAAAAAGCACATTTTAAATTTTTTTTTTAAAAATTCTATAAAATTTTTTGTACAAATATTAAATTGTCTACAAAGTTTCAAAGTGGAAAGTTAATGGGTTCATAGTAAAATTAATTGAAAACAAAGGCCCTTTTTGTCAAACCTCAGGTTAAATGTTGGCAGCAAAGGAAAGCATAACAGAATATAGTAAAATCTTGTTGTAAAATACACAAAAAAAAAAATAATCAGATAATTATATTCTGTACACTGAAAGTTTCTTCAACTGAACAATTGTTTGATTAAATTTTACAGGAAATTTAATTTAAAATGAGAAATACATTATGCTGAAGTACAATATATGCAAGATTCTCCTGCACAATAATTTAAAATGAGAAAAAAATTGAAGAAAGGAAATTAGCACTCACATGTTTGATTGCAATTTTCAATTACAGTACTTGAAAAAATTTTTCATTGGTTTTTAAAGTGTCATTTTCAGATAGCACATAAATTCTTCCAGTTGGTGTCACAGGATTTACTGTACATAACACATCTGTGAGAGGAATCCATAATACATCTGGTTTCCCTGGATAAGAAAAGGATGGTGATGGTCCAGCAGGGTGGAGAAATGTTACTTTCACTTCATCAATTTCTTCGTTTTTCTCCATAACATAAGCTAGCCACCAGTTCTTGTCATATACAACTACAGTATAGCCCTTTACGTCTCCTATTTGCCATTTGTCTAGTGATCAACAGTTACTTGTGATGAATGTGTAGCTCCAGAAAATGTTTTTACAGTAATTTTTGATGTGCTTGAGTCAACAGGTATAAATGCATGATATTGCTGAGTTCCTTGGATGGTAATTGCCTGATTGAAACGATCTTTTAAAAATATTTCTGACTATGTAATCCTCTTGTGTAGTGAATGTGAAATTAATACCAGAAATATTTTCTACTGCCCATTCATAAAGCTGGAAAGGGGTCAAGATCTGGTTTTTGTAGGGCCGTTGCAAGCTAGCTTTAGCTGCTAATCTCTTAACCGTACCTCCAACTCCATCGCAAGGCCTTTACCGTGTGCTGTGGCTGAAAAATGCCATTCAGCTGATATGCTGAAGTCTTGCTTGTGAAAACACAAATTGATGAAATTTTTCTTATTTTTATATTGGGCAGCAGACCCATCTGAAAAGTAAAAGAACTTATGAGGAACGTTTTTAAATTTTGTAATCAAAAAAGCAACCAAATTTCTTTGAAATGTGTAAACAGCAACTGTATTGTACTCTAGGCAGTCAGAAATTACAACGTAGTTCAAATGTTCAATTCTTTTTTCTCCTTTATAATATATCACAAACGGGTGAACTGTGGCATGTCCCTTAGTCCAGTGGTAAGTCTGGGCTTCATCTTGTACAACCATACTGTAGTTTTCTGAAAAGTCGAGTGTGATGGCAAATTCAGATTTTGTTAAATTTTCCTTTAAGTGATTCATGAAAGAGGTCTGTTGTTTTGCAATAAAGTCGTGGCGGACTAAGAGTGACAGCTTGTCACGGAGTAAATCTATGAAATCTGCTGATGATTTCTGCAGTGTCTCTAAATTGCAACGGTCAACTGAAATCCACTGCCGAAATGTGATCTTTCGTATCAGGTGCTCTTCAAATGACTTCTCAAGGACGGTCCGTATTGCTGCAGTACCAGGACAATGTGTATAATGTCCAATATTGCAATCTATTGTTGGTGGATTGCATATCATTTTTGGTAGGCAATGTTTGTAGGTTTTGAATTATCCATTTGTTAAATCACATAATCTTGCATTTTCAATCATCAATTTGACATTTTGATGGATTGTACATACATACACTGCATGTGTCCCACTAGAACCCGCTAAAATACAATGCTTTGGACGAAGCTCCGCAAATTTTGAAAAACCTATTTGAATATT
Organism: Bacillus rossius redtenbacheri; assembly: GCF_032445375.1. Classification (NCBI taxonomy): domain Eukaryota; kingdom Metazoa; phylum Arthropoda; class Insecta; order Phasmatodea; family Bacillidae; genus Bacillus; species Bacillus rossius. The sequence continues at coordinate 243,447,075 of NC_086330.1, read as the reverse complement.
TGGAAATTTCTCCTTGAATAAAGTGTATCCCTCTTTCAGATTGCACAAAATAAGTCTTTTTGATATTTTTTTTATTTATTTTTATTAGGTTCAGTGACTGTTATGCAGTCTTTTTCACCAGGCATCGCTCTACTGACTTCATCATTTTCATAAAATAAATGGACAGCTTCAACTACATCTTCTGAGAGGTGTTTGCCTGGTTTGGGGTTAGGACTTTCTAAATTCCTTTTTCAGCCAAGAGTTTTTTTGATAGTTGTACCATGTAGTTTGACGCATCAAACTCTTGCATTATTTTTGTAACTCCCCAAGGGTATCACAGAGCTAAGGGAATCCCAAGGCAATGCAAGGAGAATCCCAAAGTAAGGGGAATCCCAAAGCTAGGGAAATCACAAAGCAAATTGAGGGGAATCCCCAGTAGCTGGATGCTTGTCTGATCTAATCTTTGAAATCCTGTATCAGAGACAAGAAAAGTGTAGCACTAGAATTAATTACAATTGTGATATTAGTGATTTTTAATCAATTTTATGTGTTAATACTTTCAACATAACTTATTATAGTTATAAAAATGGTTAAATATCATAATTGGGTAAAGTAAAGTATAAATATGGTTACAATTACCAATTAATTTTACTATGAACCCATTAACTCTCCACTTTGAAACATTGTAGACAATTTAATATTTCTACAAAAAATTTTATAGAATTTTTTGAAAAAAATTAAAAATGCATTTTTTGCAAAATTTTAAATTTAAATTTTAAAAATTATTTTGAAAATTATTTTTTTTCTATACATTATTGTGTTACATATCACATGAAAGGCACATTGAGCTCAATAGCATGTGCCTCGGAACTGAGAGATACTCAGTGACATTGGTTCGCAGGTTCTGGTATGTCAGCCTAGTGGCCTGCTACCGCAACCAAGAGACCTGCCGCTGGCACCATTTCCAGGACGAGATTGAGCTGTCATACGACATCTGGCTGGTGAACGGCAACCCCAACCAGAGCACCCACAATCCACTCGGCTACCAGTTTTCCTTCGACAGACAGGTGATGTTATGTCATTAACTGTCATTGTCTACACAGGACATTTATTTTATTTGATTTCTGTATGCAGTTCACTTGTATGATTGCACTATTTCAGTCTGTAAACAAATAGGCAAAGTCAAGTTCGTTACTAAACTATTATGGCCCAATAATTGTTAATTTTTATGATGGTCGTTTCATCCCTTTTTAGTTAATTATCTTATTTTTTTTCCATGCTTGCTTACCCAGAAGCATGAAAATGACAGTCAAGTGGCTAATCTTATGAATAATGAAGCATTTGTGGTGACCATTAATTTTCTAAAACACTTAATGTGATAAATTTTAGCTAAGCTTGAAAATTAATTCTTGATTAGTGTTGATTTGTTAGATACAGGGTGTCTACTGACCCTGGAAAACCTGGAAAAATCAGGGAATATTGTAATCAAGGAATAATCAGGGAAAAATCAGGGAATTGTTTTCAAAAATCAGGGAATTTTTGTTTGGTAGGTTGTAGTTGGCAATTTTTTTTTTGTTTATTGATCAGGTTGCATTAACGTAGCATCAAGTGTGTCCCCTCCCATTTTTATTTTTGAATGGCAAATAATGAACAGTTCCCACGTACATTTTCGGATTCGGAAGTGGCGTCAAATCACGTGATACAAACTGGTTCAAGCTGGTCTGTTATCCTGCTGACGTACGTGCTGTGGCATATGCTTCCCACGTTCAGATTATACGGACAGGTGCATTTACTTTTAAGTATCTATGGATGCTCCCATTGTAAACTGGGCATTTTTGTTAGCTTTGAAAATACGTATCACAGACACTTTTGGTGAAGATTCGCCATAATTGCTAGAAATTGGTAGCTGTGGGTTCATACGGTCCATGGTGCATTCAAAACTGGAATTTCTGCTACACAATGGGACGTTGTTAGTTTTTTTGAGGCACAGTTACTTTTTGTTTAAGCATGTACCTGCATGGAGGGCAGATTACATTAGAATAACTAGATCAGAGCTTTTTCCCAAGAAATTTTGTGCAATCAGATGGAATACTGCAGTTGCTGAGCGTGCCATGAAAACGTTACCCCACCCAAATAAATTTGTTAGTGAAGTTTCTATTTCATCTGTCTCTTTCAATGTAGTGAAAAGTGCTCTTGAAGATAGTCTTCTAGAAGTAAAATTGACATTCTTCCACTCTTTAGCATCAGAGCTGGAATTGTTTCTTATAATGTTCCAAAGTGAAGCACCCATGGCACTTTTTCTCTATGATTCACTGTTAGACATTTTGTTAACTTTGGCAGGAAAGTTTGTGAAACCAGAGGTACTGAAGAGCTTTAGGGACAAACGCAATGTATCTCGATTGGATGTAGATAACCAGGAAAATCTATTGACTGCTAACATTATCAAGTTGGGTTATGCAGTACGCCATGCCATCAAGAAAGAGAAAGTACCAGAAAAGTCTGTCCTGTTACTGAAAAATGATGTTAGGACTTGTCCAAAGGTTATGGTAAAAAAACTTCAAGACAAAATTCCCCTGAAGTACAAACATACCATGGGAATTTCCTGCTTATATCCCTCTGTGGCTTTAAATTCGGGTGTGAGGAAACAGCGTGTGAAGTACAGTTTATAATGTTGTCTTCGAAACAGGTGGCTATCAGGACAAGAAGCTGATAACATTGAGTGATCATATCAGTTGGTTTGTTCCTCGCAAGATTCTGAAGCACTGTGGATGCTCATTCTTAAGGCACATACAGTAGCTGCTAAAACAGGCCTTCTAAAGTTTGTGAGGATGATGTTGGTACTTTCCCATGGAAATACATCATTGGAAAGAGGATTTTCAGTGAATTCTAATCTGCTGACTGAAAACTTGCAGGAAGAAACACTGATTGCACAAAGACAAGTGTACGACTTTGTTCAACGTTCTGGAGGTGTAGAGCATGTTGATATCACCAAGTCCATGTTACGGTATGTAAGAAATGCTAGTTGTAGGCGTAAGGAAGCCCTGCAAACAAAACTAAAAAAAAAGGAAGCTGCAGACAAGAAGAAGGCAGAAAAAAGAAGAGTTGAAGAGGAGATCAAGGCATTGCAGTTTAAGAAGGCTCGAGTGTTGGATTTGGCTCGTTCTGAAGCAAGTGCAATAGACGCAAAAGTTGAGTCACTGCGAAATTGACGGGAGCTTCCTTTAACTAATGTTTTTTGCAAAAGTAATTGTGTGAAATATTTGTAGCAGCATGTTTTATTTGCCATCAATTGAGTCACTTTGGCCATGTCTGGAAGAAGGTAATTTTTTTACTAATTTAAGTAAGTTGAAATACTTTGAAACCCGTCAATGTATTGTTATGCAGTTTTTTCAGTTTCGTGGAATGTCGTAATTGTGTTAAAGAAAACCTGGAAAAATTCAGTTTTAGACCTGGAAAACCTGGAAAAATCAGGGAATTTCATTTACTAGATTTGGTAGACACCCTGTAGATAAAATTTGTAAATTGAGTTGACATCTTCACACATGTAGCACCACCATGATGCTGTGGCTAGTACAGCACACCTGTTACTTGATTTTGGCAATTTTCGTTGTTGGAGATTATGATTGCACAGCATGTTAGCTGATACATGCTGAATGAGTGGCAATAAAACATGAGAAATATTTATTACTGTGTTTATGCCCTTGCTGGGCAGTTGTCTGTCTATTTTTGGATGGCAAATTATCTCTGATTATTGCAATCCCACCCAACCATTTTTGTTATTTTTTTGTTTTCCTCCCAGTATATGAGAAACAGTCAGGAATTTCTTGTGGAAATGTACTTTGTTAGGAAACTGTTATCTGATTTCTTCTTATGCATTATGCATCCAGTGCAAACTGATTTAAATGCTACCAATAGGTGGGTGGTTTAGAGCGGGATTCCCTAATCTATTTCAGTGCTGGCACCTATGGGATTTCGGGGGAACGGCTGGATTATCTCTGGGGGGCATCCCCACAGAGGAATCCTCTGCAGGTGGCTGTATGGGTCACCTTTGTTAGAGGGGGGGGGTGTGTGTGTGTGTGTGTGTGTGTGTGTGTGTGTGTGTGTGTGTGTGTGTGTGTGTGTGTGTGTGTGTGTGTGTGTGTGTGTGTGTGTGTGTGTGTGTGTGTGTGTGTGTGTGTGTGTGAGTGTGTGTGTGTGTGTGTGTGTGTGCGTGCGTGCGCGCGCGCGGGGGGCGCGCGGGCGCGGGCGTGGGTGTGTGTGGGGGTGGGTGTGTGTGTGGGTGTGGGGGGGTGGGTGGGTGGCTGGCTGGCTTCGGCTCTCTTCCTGAGATTTTTTGGGAGCCATTATTGGTGATGGCCTAAGGCAGACAGGTGCTGGGAAAAACATAGTAGTTGAGTCGGTTATGGCCACCCTTCATTTTTGTTCAGCTGTTGCACGATTGCGGGCTCTGGTGTAGAACCATGCATGCAAATCTCCCTCTACCGAGATGGTTAGGGGCCTGGGGGGAAGAGGCTTTTGTTGATGGGCCTTCTTTCCTCCACCTCAATAGGAGAAAGGCACGTGCTGGTGCATCCTCACTCACTCCCGGGGTGCTGCAGAATTACCAGAACTGATGGTCCTAACCTCATGAGTCAGGTGCAGGTGTGAAAGTGTCCCTTGGTTCTTCTCTTACCTGAAGGCAAACACTCAAGCATCGTTGGTATCTAGGTTTATTTATGATTTATAATAGGCAACGGCTAACTGATCTAAGTTTATTCAGTTAATACTTCTGATGCGGAACTGGCTCTCAACAAACTTTAGGCGACATGGCTAGTCTTTGGGAGGCCATTGCTAGCTGAAATTAGGTCCATTCTTCAACTCACAACTTAATTGTGAGATCAAGCAGTTACCCTGGAGCTTTCATTCTCGTCAAGGTCAACTCTGCTGCGGGTGGTTAGATGTCTGTTGCGGGTGGCGTGGTGAAATTGACTCGTCTGCCTGAGCTGGGAGTGCCACGTTGAGCTATGCTCAACTGCCTTCATGTTTGCCTCCTGGTGTCTTTCGACACCAACTGCCCGTCGCTGGGCTAAATAGCTCTTTGATTGGTTTCCTGAGGGCCAGGCATAAAGGGAGGAGGTTGAAGAGGTAAGTCACTCTGCCTGGCGGAAGAGGGAGTGGCTGGGAGCAGTGGCTAGTCCAGTAGGCTTGGGCTGCCTCAGCGTGGTTGCTCCGGGCTACGGGAGACACCGGTGTGGTTGCCTTGGCAACGGGTGATGTTGCAGCTAGACTACCATGCTAATTATTTCGACCGTCTGGGCAGAAAGGAGTTATGTTACAGTTGATAATACAGACAGTGCATGGCATGCAACATGTCAGATCAACTAAACAAACCCAACACACACACCTAGCTATGCACTTGTGAATCCAGTGGGCTTTACGAGTCCAGCAGAATGCATGTCTTTGAAATGGAGGCTTAGAGACAAGCTTACATGGTGAACCTAGTTGTTGCTGCCATTGTGTAGTTAAAGATGGCTTTATTTTAATTTGGTTATAAAAGCCCTGGAAACTGCTTTGAGTGGGTAAATGACACTACTGTATACACAGAAATAAACAAAAGGAAAAACATTTTTAAAAAAAAAGGAAACTTACTTCTCACAAGAGGAAGTAGAAAATGGATCGTATTTGAAGAAATTTAAAAAAATACGAAGTGGTTTGCTTTAACCTTACCCTTTTTTTGTTTCAAGAATTACAAAATTACATAGAGCAAAGTTATTGGGGCCCCAGCTGTCAAAACTTATTGATTACAAATAGATTATTAATTGTACCTGGAATACAAATTTAACATTTTCCTTTGAACAAACAAGACAAGTCGTAATCAATTTTTCACAAAAAAAAAACGTTAGTAATTTAACTAGGAAAGTTTATGGTTAAACATTTTTTAGCCCAACCAGGTTGGGACTATGTACAATTTAAGTAACTATTTCCGATTTAACAATATCTGATATTGTTGACTGTTCACTGGCAGTGACTAGAAGCGAGGAGAAGAGGTGGTGGCTCAAAGGTTAGCCAGCTTGAAAGACGCGTGGAATTCATGTTCATTCAAGAAGGAAGCATGTAAATTTAGCTGAATTTGACGAAGGACTTGAGCCGGAGAAAAACCCGAACTCTTGGACTATCTCTTGGACCCCACTGGAACCAAACAAAAGAGGAGGGCCAGTGGTCAAGAATAGAAATAAATGTGATAAGAAACAGTGATTGTGACGTTAGGGCAAAAGTGAAGTATGTAGAAAGTCATCTATAGGCGAAAAGGACTAGAATTTCCCACTTACCATTCTGGGAGTAGAATGATGAAAATCACTCCCTCTGGAGATGCACTAGCGTTCGCGGGAGCCATGCGCAAGTCATGCTACAAGATTGCCTACTAATCAGAACTAATGGGAATATTAATCTAGAAAATAAATTAAAAAAGGGATCACTCCCGGACTCCCTGGGATCACATCCCTTAAGCTAGTCGCTGAGAGACTGTTGCGCGAAAGGGATCGCAGGTGAGAAGCACCGGAAAGAAACGACTATGGTGACGACAGAAGAACGAATCAATCATCCCTTTGGGCTGCATTTCGTTAAAACTTGCGCTAGGGGCTCGAAGGCCAAAGAAGTGGGGCAACTTGCCTCTGATTGGCTGGAGGTGCAGTCAAGAGATCGCTCTGCTAACCATAAGAAAAAAATTTCAAAGGTGGCTGGTAGCCTAACTTAAGAGCCATTGGAGGTCACTCGCGCTCCGATAGCAGCGCGTTTTGTCGGGGTACAGGCGAAACAGACTCACAGTTAGTTCACAAAAGTCCCTCAAGAGTGACTAGCATAAGCCTGGTCTTTATGGGACCAACTGGTTTTAGCTCTGTCGGGCTAAAAGGAAAATAGAGATGTGGTGGCGGCCGCTAGAGGCCTCGTGACTCGTCGAAGTAAAGTAGTTGGCATCTTAGCCACGAGATGGCGAAGGCAGAACTTTTGCCAACCAGCAAGATGACTTTGTTTTCGGCTCGCCAAGAGCCGAATTTGAGGACCGGTCAGTGCTCTCGGTGAAGTTCCTGGAAAAGATGAAAAGGGGAGGGGATCTGCTAGCTTGTGAGAAATTTGTTAGGGTTGGCGCCGATGCGTACCGGACAGCCCTGGAACATTAGAATGGGGCATGTCTGGAGCTGATAATCTAATCTGATCTCTGGGAACGGGGCTGCCCTGGTAGGACGCTGAGAAAAGCACTCACAGTCACGAAGCAGGACACTGTTACTTGTCGCGTTCATGGCCTGAGGCGGGAAGAAAAATGATGTCTTATACTTGGCTGACGAAATCACACCAGGCTCTTGGTTGCAGGACTTTAGTAGGAAAGATTTGATCAGGATGAACAATGAGCTAACAAAGTTTATATTAGGGGTTTAAGTGAAAAAAAAAAATTGTGCAAATTATTTAAAATTTGCTGCTCAAGTGTTTTTTTTCCCCCAAAGTGTTTACTACCACAGAAACCATTTGCTGTGTCACTTATTTCTCCTTTCATTGTTATTTCTTTAACAAGGATTTATTGTCTTAATATGTATTTTATTGGTAATGTACATAGCTGGTTTTTGGGGTTTTGTTTTTGTCTCTGTCATTTGTTTCGTAAGTATTTAGCTGCTGGAGTCTCTGTCAAGGTTTATCTTGGATTCCTGTATATGTATTTTTGTTTTTTTCTTGTGATTTGTTATTTTTGTAAACTCATTTCAGATAATAGCAAATGTCCATGGATGAGACAGTTGGGTTATGTGTGGGGTGCATGTGTAGGACACCCTAGAGCTGTACCTGGTGTTCTTCGTTTGCTACGTGGTGCTGCTGCCCCTTCAGCTGTACGCCGTCACACGCCAGCAACACCCTGTCACGCGCCTCTTCACCGCCAGCCTCTTGCTCGAGTTTCTGGCCCTTTCCTTCATCCTCATCCACGTGGTGACTTTCGCGCTGGATGGGGTGGGCCTGTACCAAATGGAGGTGGCAGGTGACATCTTCGACATTCTGTCTAGGGTGCGTACTAGCATCTCTCCATAGCAATGCTGTTCTCTCTGCGATCACGCTGCATGTATTGTAGTTTAATTTGTTAAGAGGGAGTTCAAAATGAAGATAAACAAATATCTATTCACTGCAAACTTCAAGCTTTTTTTCCCATTTGAAAAAAAAAAGCCAAGTGAGCTAACCAACGAATAAGCCTATTGCTTCCTAATTATCTGACTTCCTTTGACAGCTTGAATGTTTAAAGACAGACTAATAATTTTCTCAGTGTTCTTGGTGGTCACCAACCTTGACTTTAATGAAAAATGAGAAATATTCTTGAATTTTCATTGCTTGGAAAAATCATGGAATTGTACTTAATTATTTGTTGCTGTTGCAAATTTTGCAAAAAGAAAATTGCACAGACAATAGGTACTTTAAGAGCATTGATGCATGATAAAAAAACAGTCATACATCAGAATAAACTGAAATTTTGCTTGATTGTTTCATAAATGCTTGCATATTATTACTCTGTGTTCAGCTGGCTCGTATATAAGCTAGCGGCTAAGATTTTGCCAGTAAATGGCGAGATACCTCCCGTGGGGAGAGGTTGTTGAAGGTCACAGCTATGAGTCTTGCCATCCAGAGGGGATCTCTGAACGGTCTTACAAAATATCTCTCTCTCTCTCTCTTTTTTTTTTTTGGTTATTACCAAGATGTTAAATTGAAGAATAAACTTGGCATAACGAACTGTGTATTATATTGTGTAAAAATTTTGATAATATTGTACAAAAAACGCTTGTTTAGTAACGCGTAGTAAAACTATCCAAAAGAAAAAAATTAATTAAAAAATATTGGGTTGGACAACAATGATAGTCTTAACTCATTACACTAAGGACTAAGGCAAGTATACATAATCGTTTAAAACATTGATTTGAGTCATCACGCAATAATTGCACTCCTCGTCCATAAATTACTGTCACTTCGTGAACCTAATACAGTCATGTTTATTAAATTTTTTTCTACGATTTGGGAGAGTGTATCACATAAAATATGATACATCTTAAAAATCTACGAAGTTTTTTCTTCTAGCATATGAATTTTATTTCTTATTAAATTTAATTAACATTCTTATTATTTTCAAAAGAAAAACACAATTATTGTTGTAAATTTGTGAACCACCCCCTTAAACCTGGTTTATCTGAAAACGTATTTTGATATGTTTTTAAAACATGTAGCAGCTCTTTCTTGCATTGATCGTCGATTGTAGAAATTTCTGTTACTGCTTTATTCAAATCTTCCTGTGTCAATATTAAGTTACTTAAATTATTAGTAGATATTCTATAAGCATAAGGATCTTCGTTATGAATCAACGAAACACATTTGTCGCTGATCTGCCAATTTTGGGTGGTTGTCGGTGTTTCTAATTCATCCATGGCTGTAATCATCCATCCTCCAAAATCTAATATTTTTTTACCGGTGGTAAGGAAATCTACGTCTTAAATAACAGGTTTTGCTAAGCCTCTTACAATTAATACTGGCACCTGTTTATTGTTTCCTAGATCTTCAATCTCTATTATAGTTTGTCGATTTATGATGGGACTAGCCCTTGAAGAAACTCCTGCAATCTTTAAACTTGGTACAGGCAACAGTGGTAGTTTTATTCCTGTAGATTCAATCATGGTAACACAGTCTTCACTTATACACGAGATTTCTGCTCCACTATCTAGTAATGTTGGTATTTTGATTCCATTCACTGTGAGTGGAATTTCTGGACATAATGCTTCTTTATGTTGTTCAGTGTTTTCGTTAGGTTCGCTAAGTAAAAATTCCCGTTCATTTTCTCGAAATAAAATTGTGTTAATTTGTTTAGTAGTAGCTGTATAGTTATTATTATTGGACGTATATTTAGCCCCTTCCATTATCTTATCCCTATTCAGTTTACCGCATCACTACCGAAACTTTTGAATTGGCCGGGTAGCCATGTTGTCGCTGTTGTTTCATTTTCTTTTTGCATAGAGTACATTGGAGTTCCTCCTTGTATAACCTCTGTGGTTCCACTCACTTGTGTTCGTGGGCATTTCATATTGCTAAACTCATTTACCTGTGGAATATAATAGGTATTATTTCCTCTTTGTCCTACATTGTGTTCTCGATTTTCCCACTCCTTGTCCCTCTGTGACGGAACAAATGTCTGTGCCTCAAGCCTACACTGATTATCTGATGGTTTTGTGTTATCAGAAAACTGTGTCTCGGCGTCTTCCAACTTCGGTTGTCTTGAACGAAACCAAACTGCCCCTTCCTGATGTTAGTTATGTTGTTGCTGTTCAGGTTCATGACCATCTCGTCGTTATGATAACGTCGTTGACCCAGATAACCTTTATTATGCCAATTATTCTTTGGGTACTGATAATCAACGTTGTGAATTAACATGTGGGGTTTTTTGTCCGTTATAGTGTTCATCTTTTCTGTTTCTCCAATTCTGATACAATGGACTTGACTGACTAGTAATTTTACGATCATTGTTTTCTTTATGTGTGTATGTTCGATCAAGTTTTTCCAGTCTGTCATATGTCAGAAGTTGTTCTATGAAGTCAACTATTCCATTATATTGTCGTCCAGTTAGTTTTAATTGATATTTGACTGGTAATTGCCTAAGAATTATAGCAATGAATTCTTCGTCGTCCATATTACAATCCAAATATCTGGTCCTCTCGTACATGTCGCTTATATGTGATTCTAAATTTTGAAACTCTTTATTCTCAAATTTCTCCGAGTTTAACTGAATTCTGAGATTGCTTTGTATTCTTGTATTCCACAATTGCTGTAGGAATAATTTTTGGAAATTATCATACTCTGTGACTGTATCCTGAAGCAATTCCCACCAAAAATATGCTGTATTTTTCAAACAATGACTAATGCATTTCAGTTTATCTTCCTCCGACAAATTAAATATTTTACAGTATTCTTCAAATTGTTTTAAAAAACGTCTAGGGTTTTCGGTACTCTTCCCTGTATAGATTGGAACGTTATCTAGCCATTTTTTTGCTGGGTGGTGTAGTGTTACAATTGGGTCTGTGGCCATGGGTAATATATTTTTGTTTAATATGGTTTGTCCTGCGTTAATATCAGTAGAGCTATTCATACTCGCGTTTTCCATTGTAATACCGCGTAAGCCTCCATTATCAATGGTCGATGATGTACATATAGCAGTATGTTGTCTGACTTCTTTTTCTACTTCACTCATCCTCAATTCTACACTGCTTACTTTGCCTTCCAGACTTTCTTGTATTTGATTCAATTCTCTCTGAACTATAATTACTATATTTTCTTTGCATTTATTTTTATGTCCATGCAAAGTTTCGTTAACCTCATCTTGAATTTGTGGTATGATTGTTTCTACTGTCTCTAAACGTGTTTGTACCACGGAAAAATTATGCTCCATTTGTTGTTGTGTTTGTGTGATTTCTGTCCTAATCTGCTCTGTTTCTGCTGTTATCTTATTTAAAGCAGTATTTAACATTTGTGCAATATTATCCAACCTATTGCTATGTTCTTGTCTCTACGCTCTCTTTCCTGTTTTTCTTCACTTTCCTTTCTCTCGCGTTCCTGTTTTTAATTTTGTATGAATTTAAACATTTGTTCTATAGTAACGGTTTGAGTTTCAGTTACTGTCGGTGTCCTTCCCATGTCCTGTTGTGTCTGAAGATTACTTGATGTATTTGCATCATGATGTGTTCCTGACCCTGTACTTGCTTCCATTTCTTCATCTCCTAACATTTCTCCAGCGACTATTTCCGAATGAGAACTACTACTATCACCGTCTTTACTTCCTCTGAGAAAATATGGTTCTCGATTTCCTCCTGTTAACATAATCTGAAATCCCTAATTTATTTCAGCGCTACTCCTGGTTATTAACTAGCCTTCCGAGTAGTATTCTATCTGTGTTTCTTTCAAGTTTTACTTTTTATCGAGTACGCACGTTGGTGCGCCAGAACTGTAGAACAAACTAGTGAATTTAAGAAAATTATTAAGTAGAGTTTGATAACTTTCTTCTCACTAGTTTTAATCTCAGCAATTATGTAAAAGAATAGATTTGACAGATTTAGTTTTAAACTAGTGTTTTCACATTTTAAATTGGTAATTATGTACATGGACACGACTTAACTTTCCAAGTAAAATTTAATGTATTTACCACTTCATTTTGTATGTACGTTGACCAAGTACATTCAAAAATTATATTATTTTCAACCAATAATATGAACTTGTTTAACTAGTTTAAATTGGTACTTAATAACTATAATAGATGGAATTCGTTTAGTTTTCTGTCAATTAACAATTCAATTACTTTAACGTATGATTTGAATTAAGATTGTCATCATTTTTCTCAAGATTTCTATTCAATAGAAGATATCAATTATCAAATAAGGTAGTATAAGTTACTATCTTTATGGGTTCAAGAAAATACTTACTTTCCAGCTTAACTCAAGGTCGAACAGCGTAGACCTCTGGATTTTATTAAAAACCAAATTACACAGAACAAAATACCAATGAAGATTATTCAATCATATTATGACTTTGATATTAAATTACTAAAACAATTCCACCTGCAGTTATTACTAACTTTTACAGGGGTCAATTCTCCAGGAAGTAATTTAACAGTTCAAGTTAACGTTTGAAGACTAAATAAGAATTTACAGTCTCTTGATAATCTTTAAATTGTATGATGATTTACGGATATTCAATTTTATAATTCCTTTATCAATGTTAATGATACTTTAAATAAACAGGATTAAACTCATTGTGGCATAGACATAATTAACCAACCTCACTTGTTGAATACGAACTGTCCTGCAGTTCTTGAATGTTGTCCTGGATTGACACTTGGAAACTGATGTTGTCTGTTCCTTAAATTATTATAGTTGGCTGACTATAACTGGAACCACAACTAGTTGGTGTTCTTCTTGTTTCTCCGGGTAATTTTTTTTGTGATCGCGATGTCGTATGGCTTCCTTCCTTCCTTCCTTCCTTCCTTCCTTCCTTCCTTCCTTCCTTCCTTCCTTCCTTCCTTCCTTCCTTCCTTTCTTCCTTCTTTATTTTCGGTAATGGCACTCGTACTGGGACTAGATAGATTTCTTGAAATATATAATCTTCAGTTCTTCTTTCATAATTTCCTTACGTCTTCTCTTTCAATCAATATTCTTCATAAGTTGTATTAAATAATTTTCAGAACACATTTTAAATCGGCTATATATATTTATGAATCAGTCTTCTTTTCTATTCAAAATCATTCTTACTAACGTTCTCAAAAAATTGTTTTCTTTTATTCTTTCCAAACTTAGATCCTCTCTCTTTATTTATAAATCAAAGAACTGTAAATTCTTATATGGTTCACAATGATATTCCGAAAATTACAGCTTGAATTTTTGAATATTTAAACTTTGCTTTTTAAATGGCAAACAAAACAAAATACCAAAGATTATCCACCTACGGAAAGATGGGAAACTCAATGCTATTTATTATGCTACTAGTTCTACCCTAGCGCTCCAAGTTGTCACTCGCGGAACTAACAAAAAAAAAACCGGCGGCGGGAAATTTGAATGTGGACATATGTGTGGTCTATTTAAAATATTTTTTTTTATGGAAATATTTCAACTAACATATTTACTTTGACAGATGAATATCTTTTACAAAGGATACTAAACAAGCAATTCTACAAGTAGAACGATTTGTATAGTTATTTATATGAATATTCAACTGTAAAAGTAAAATTGTTAGTTTTATTTCCTCTAAAAGTTTTGCTTTGTAACATAGTGTGTGTGGAATTTAAAAATACGTATACACACATACATTTAATTAAATTTCTAAATTTATAATATATACTCGTTTTAATTACAGTAAATAAACCAAATGAAAAAAAATATCAAATAAAAAAATTGCCACCTACTACCATTAGCTTACCTCATATAAAAAATTAAGATTTTGAATTAAAGCTTTACATTAATTGTTGTGAAAAACAAATTTGTATTACTGGGTTATAACTAGGTAAAGGCAAATGGAAAACTATTTTACAAAATGAAAGCACTGATAAAAATATACCAGTATCAAGTCCATTGTTTCTATGCTAGGCAAACAGAAGAATCACAGGAATATGTTGTCAATGTATTGCATCTTCAAAATTGGACAAATTAAAAATATAAGAACAATGGGTTCAATTTTTATTACAACTTAAATTGAATAAAAAAACACATTTTTTAATCTTTATTTATTAACAACTTTATAATTTGCTAAAGGAAAGAAAAAAAAAACATTTGTGCATGTTTAACACCACAATTTACTCGGACTTCATAATTCTCTCCAGTCTCCACTATTACTTTCTTGAGTATCCTATTTAAAATTTGAGAACACCTGATTCGGAATATCTTAAGGAACATTAGTTGTTAACAAAAACACCATTTTCAGAATTTTCAATATTTTTCCTTGGTTGAGCACCTACTCTAGAAAATTACCCACTAAATTTTCAGGGAAGTAGCATTATAGAGTTAGTTTTCCTAGGCATGACTTATTCAACAAGAATGGTATAATGATATATAGCAAGTGATATAACACATGGTTCTTACAAGTATACATTAAAAAATATATGTATATATAAATTGGTTCTGAGTTAATTCCTCAAACAAAACCAAAATCAAAAACTGAGTGCCTGCAGGTGCATCCTGAATTCTGATGGTAATTGAAAAAAAATGTATACTTACCTAGTTTTATTCAAACATTGTTTTCATTCAAATTAAAATAGTGGTATCAAGGATGGTAACTAAAGTAAGAACAACTTGTAAAGACAGGCATTTGTTTGTTCTGTCCCACCACAATAATGTTTTCAAAAATAATGACTAGATACTTTATGGCCATCTGTGTTTGTGGTTATATTGGATACTGTAAGTTTATTTATCATGTGTGCTTATTGGCTGCATTTGGAAGCATCATTTAGTGCAGACCCTGACATCGGCTAATAATATAATAATCCCATCAGCGACAGTGCTGAAATACCTTGTTACTCATCCTGGTTTACATGATATAGTAGAAATATAAATGTAGGTATTCTAAAAAAATAAAAATACAAAGTGCATAAACATAACAAAAACAGCCAAAATACAAGGGTATACGAATTCTTTGCATTCAAATAACATTTTGAAGAAGTATTACTAAATCAAAATAGCTGCTTCAAAAGCACTAGTATATGGTTATTTCATTTATTGCTCTGAAGTCTAAAGTATCCACCATCCTGTTATTACTAAATTATTATAAAAAACATGTTTTTTCTCACACACACACATATATCATTTGAAGCAATGGCAAATGCATGGTGTGATGGCTTCTAATCACTAATATAAACCCTGCTTTACAAATAGATTTTTAATGCTAAAACATTTACAAACAATTCAAAACGTGAATCTTTTCTAACCTATTTCACACACAAAACAGAATTATGATTCTCATGTTATAAAATACTAAAAAAGCAGATACAAAAATGAGAGTTGCTTGCAACATAGGATTAATAAGTGTTTCACTCTAATATTGTGGGATGTTACTTAGGTATTCAATTTGTACAATTCACATCTACTGTAAATTTTTTCAAAGTATTAAGTTTTCATACGCCTAGTAAAATTAAATTAACACTACATTGTGATTATGACTTCTGAGTTATCACGTACATATGCACTGCTGTAATATTTTAATTATAATTTACAATACCTATCATTGCTGTTCAGCATCTTTAAATAATGACATAAGAGACACAAAAAATTAAATATCAATCCTTGTGAACAGTGCTTAAGTTTATGGGATAGTACTATAATGTGAAAAATATTAAATAATAATAAAGTAAAATAAGATAAGACTTCAAATGCAAAACCTCCATCAACTCTAAATTACTTTGTGAGAACCGTAACTAATTATATCATTAACGTAAACCATGTCTTTTAATCAGCTGGTGGCAGCATAAATGATTGTAAGGATTTAGTACTTGTTTTAGACAACACTAATCTTTGGTCAACACATAATATATGTTTGGAATTGCTAAAACATTACAAATGTGGCTTTTCTAAAAATAAATAAAATTTTAAAACGGCATTTTGAAATGAAGACTGTAACCCAAACAAGAATGCCATTTTTGGCCAATATTGTTTTCCTATCACAATGCCAAAGCATTTAAAATGTAGCTGACCTAACCTAACCAACCTTTCACTTCAATTTTGTAGCACAACTTTGCTTGTTTCTTGGCGTTGAATGTGTCCACGAGTCCGAGACGACACTATTTGCAGGGAGAAAATCATCATCCAAGTAGCCAGAATTGTCCTTTGCTACAGGTACTGCTCCAAAAATCAGAGTTGTCTGGTTCTCGTCTCAAAACTGATTTCTTACAAAGTGGTTCCCATAAAGGTACGAAGATGTCATACTTTGTACATCAAGTTTAGGATTCTTTGCAACGCCAGCCCATTTCTGGTACCTAAAAATATATATTTATACATTGTTAAATGATTACAATTTTGTCATAAAAGTTTTAAAAAATTCTCAGAAATGTTTAATGTGCTGGTGGAAGGACATTCCAATATTTAGGGTACTTCATTAATTAAAGAACTTTTTTTTTATGTAAAAGTGATGTTGATTGCTAAGTGGCATGTTTATTAATGTATTTAAAATGAAGAGTTTGATTAGGTACAGTCAGTGTCAGTTACATTTGAATGCTATTGTCTTATGCTAGACATAATGGAAAAATGCTTAAGTTAGGTGAAATAAAATGCTTACGCTAGAAAATAGAAGATATCACCCAACCCGACAATTTTTAATTTCCATGTAACCCACCAATTTTTCCTTTTCATCGAACCTTAGACAACAGAATTCTTAATGTAACTGACTATACATAACCAAATCTTTCTCTCTAATGTAAATAAAAAAAATATAACTATCGAAGAATTGTTATGCCGGAAATAAAATGTACGTCAAGTAAAGAAGTACTGGAAATATTGTGTTACCCTCCGACAAAAAGCATTGACGGTAAGTACAGAAACATAACTGAGGTGAAGTTAGATTCAAATCTCATACGTTTCCGTACGTAAACAGTTTTCAGATTTTTTGGAAATATTTCATCCGAAGTTGGTTTAAAATCAACATTAATTCACTTCTAAAATGCGTTAACTTATTCTCTATACCCTCTTACAGTGAACATACAATCATGATTTTCACGAGATATTTAGTTTTGTTACCTCTCTTTCGAATTCCTAGGAAAACGAAATAATTTCGAATTCCTGGAAGTGGATGGACATCCCAAAGCAGCACACTTCCTACAATCCAAATAATTCTTTACCATTTTGCTTAAATAGAAAAGAAGGTTAACCCTTTTTAACTTAACTTAACCTAACCTAACATGAAAACCCGCCATTTTCAAATATCAACAGAAATAATAATAACAATAATAATAAATCGTTGACAGTAAGCGCTCCAAGTTGTCACTCAAGGAAACACAACATCGTGCACAAATTGCACATATAAGTTTCACGGGGCTGAAAATACTAAGTTAAGCATACATTCCATAGACAAACCAATAATTTAAGATGTGTTTTAAAATCAAATGAAACATAGAGTACAAATTCACAAGTTACTAAGATAAAAGAAATATTAAATAAAATAAATATTTACATTTCTATAAAGTGTAAAATTATCCTTTATAAAACTCACATAATCTTATACTTTCTTATACTTTGTGAGTCATTGCCCAACACGCGACCTATCGGTGCATTTTTCATACAATGACTGATGAAACTCAGTTCATCACCAAGCTTACACAAAAATCTACTTAGCTGGGGACTTCCCCAAAAAACTGCCTTACCATTGGCTACAACATTTATTCTTACAATTACTATTTATTTGTACCTCCCCTCTTTGAGGGCTTGCCCTCACTCAGTGACATGTCTCGGACCTTCTCCTACACCTTCCATTTCTTTTTAATTTCACACAGAATTCTGGGATTCCCATAAGATTCCTACGCAACCTATACATGTATGCCTCTCCAGTGATGATGCAACTTAAAAAACTATTACACTAACTATTACACAACTATTACTATTACAGCCAGCAGCCTATCTCACACAAAGAACTGGCCATGCTACACTAATGACAGTGGAAAATTACGTTATCGAACATTTTACAAAGACAAATATACAATACTGAAGAATTATATGAAACATATAAAAACTTAAATAAGAGGCCAAACTAGTAAAAATCCAGTTAAATAACTATTTCAAAATTAAATAAACTATCAGAAACATTAAGAAAGCATGAAGCAATGTAAATTCTGTTTATAAAATAATCAGTAAAACAAAAATGCTTCTTAGAAAGAATAACAAGCTGTTACTTAAATTATATAAATGAGAACTAACCTCAGTATTTAATATAAGCTAACATAATAAATTATAAATTAAACTATTTACCAAGTGGGAAGGGCAGTAACCTGGGTTGTGCAAGTATGAAATCCATTATGTAACTTTTCGCACAGCGGATCTAAGTTGTTCCAAAATATGTAAAATATATTTAACCTATCTAAGGTACAAGTTTCAAGTTTACACTTTTGGTTCACATTGTCTTGAACTCCAAAAAAGAGTAGGGGGGGGGGGGAAGGGAGAAACTATGTCCAAATTTTTGCTATCTCAGAGCTAGTGCACTGAGATTCTCAGGGTAGACGAATTAAGTAAAAATTATTGACGGAGTAACGAATGGTGCTAAGAAATTAAGTTTGCCGCTGAATATGGGTTGAATTCCCCAACGTAGCCATGTTAATTTTTAAAGTCTTACACATAGGAACTGAAATAATATATATTGAATTGTAAGGCACAATATTTTTTATAAGCAGCAATTAATTTAAAAGTTGGCTAATTGTAACTAACAATTTGGCTTGGACAGTATAATACTCACGTGAATGAAAACAATATAACCGAATTGAGAACCTCCTTTTTTTAAGTCGGTTGAAAATTAACTTGTTTTCATGCTTATCAAATATAATTTTCCACGTAGATCTGTTTGTTTACTCTTACTTTTAAGCTGAGGATTTTTTGCCTAACTTATACTTACATAAAAATAAACACATTTCTTGAATCAGGATAGTTTAGTTTGCAAAGCGTCACTTGATTACATTTCAAATTGAAAAAAATTGGAAGTTTTTGTAAAGCACATTATGGCACAAAATATTTTTTGCCCAAACACACTTTACAGTAAATGGAAGAAATAATTAAAACTATAAAAAATTTGGGTTCACCTTCTCTTCAAACCTTTCGCTTTTCGCAGCACATCCATGCATCTCTGAATTGATAGCACTGTTCTTAGCTTTCTTCTCGTCGTTGACACAGTACTCCGCACCATTCAGATTATTTACTGGCACGGAGGAGGTGGGGTCAGATTCCGTTAGCCGAAGATGGGTCCGAAGTAATGGCAACAGGGCAGCCGGCTGCACGCTCCCGCGCGCAAGACAGGCGCAAGTGAACCTACTCGCGGCCAGAAAAAATAGCTGAAAATGCAAAATACGAAATATTTCTTGTTCTAATAAAGTTAGCAGTATGCCACCGCTTACTTTTTTTATCTTTACTTTAAAAGGAAAAATTCTGCAGACTCTAAATATTTGTATATCTTACAGCCTGTTTTTTAGACCACTTTTTCGGTTTTCCTTAATTTTAAAAACGTAAAATAAAATACTTATCAATATTTTTTCTACAATATTAATCTGACAGATGATTTCTGTTGTAAAACTGCAGCAAACAAGCCAAGTACGAAATTTTTATTTGAAAAATTGTAGAAGATGTAGAAAACACTTTTTAACCTACAATTCCCTATCAAGTCGCTGGACCAGGGATGGCCTTAACATGTAAAAATTTTGTGGTTGTGGTAAAATTTATGTTTAAAATATTTGTTTCGGCTAGTTCTGTACAGAAAGTTATTGTATGCTGTTGTATCTGTGGTGTATATGTATGTATGTAGGAGAAATGGTAGAATGATATGAAGACTTGTTGTTAGGGAGAACAATAGTTTACTTTTACTATTTTTAATAATAATATTTACTAAATTTCATACACTCTCCTACATTCTGTTGAAAGGCTCTCAGTGTAATAAGGTTTAAATAATAAATAGTTCTCTTTGGCTATTTATTGCTCTGTCAAATATATATATATATATCCTTTAATTATTTTTGAAATTGATATCTGGGCGCCACCCTTATGTACGACTTAATTTCCTTAATATGTCAAGGCTAATGTAGTGTGGTACATAAGAGAAAGATTAAATATTCTCACACTTTAAATCTTCAAAAAGGGCATGAGAATAAACAACAGACAAATTGAAATCATAGGGAAAACATACATGTGCACTGAAAAATAACAACAGGGTAACATATGGTTAACACAAATATTCTTTAATCAAATAATAATATAATTAATTTATGGTTGGACCAGTGGTATACCATTCATATTTTCTGAAATTACTGGAGTTATGTTGCACACATGATGGAATAAAACAAAAGTCCATATAGTTCAAATTAATTATGTCTGTTGAAATCTCAATTTATAATCAGAAATTAGCGTGAGAAAAATAATGTTTATTTGTTGTGTTCGTGATTAAAGTTAATTTTTATATACCGCGGCTGAACTCAATAGATAATTGCGGTAAAGCATTGTGAGAAATCTGTCTCAGTTCACCTCTGGGTGTTTGAACTAAATCAAGTGTAGAACAAGATACGTAATTGTTTTTAATAAAATGTTTGTCGTCTCAATAGGTTCTTTAACGTGCTCAACAATAAAATGCAATGTTTATAAGTCCGTTGGCAATATTACGATGCTTGTAAGTAGAAAAACAGTCCAATTAGGATAGCATCATGAGTCGGTATTTTACTTACGGTAAATCACTCCTAAATACACGTCAATTGGGACGTGCCCTAATTAAACAACATGTAATATAGGTTCATACGCCGTTTTAAACATCCTAGTTGTAGGACGATCTACCCAGATATTTAATTCAGTTGATTTTTGAGGGGATTTCAACCCGGGCTATGTAGCCATCATCGCCGTTGTTCCAAGACTCTTACCGTTAATTCAGTAGTGACGCTTATCTTAAGTAACACGGCCTCTGATTGGCCGAAACACTACGATTGTTAACTTAATTACCACGTCAAAATCAAACACAGACAATATACAATACAGATTAATACACCAAAATGCCTTAAATTTAAAATATGATTTTCCAACAATGAAAGTTTGGTTATGTAAATTATGAATAAAAAGTTCAATTTGCCGATTAAGTCCATTGCTCCCTAGAGGGGTCTTGCTAATTGAGCTTCGACGTCACTCAGATTACACCATAGAGTATGGTAGTTGCAGATACGTCCAAATACATAACCATAGAACCAAACATAAAAATGTCAACAAATAATTATAATAATAATTAAAAATGTTATTTAAATAAAACAAAACACTTTCTGTGCGTGAGACAGTCATGTTTCAGCACGGTGGTATTTTTGTCTTTATGTTGTTGAGTAATAAACAGCTGACTTTTTTTATTAACTGTTAAGGCTTTTTGAATGTATTAAAGTTGTTAGTTTAAAATCACATTTACCTTTATTTTAATTGATGCTGAATAAGTAAGATTTTCTGCCTGCCTTCTCTATTTATCAGTTTTTTCACTGTCATATAAGTTTGCATGTTAGCTTCATCTCTCTCAGTATTATTCTTGACAACTTTTGATGACAACTTTTCATGATGCTATTCGCTGTAGGATCTTATGGTATATTTGTGAATTTTTTTGCCATATGATATTTTTAGTAAATGTGCTTTTTTTTTATAGTTCAGACATATATTTATAAATATGAACCTTAGTATTCCTCGGCTATTATTACAACCTCATTTCTTATTATTTTTGCATATTCTATATATTGTAATATTCTCTCTGGTACTTTTGGTAGCTATTGGTAGTATGAAGAATAAGATGTGTAGTGCAACAGTGAAGTTGATGTTAGTAATGGAAAAGGCAAGGTGGCTAGTGAGAGCTGAAGTGTAGATTGCTGATGGCAGCGTGTAAGCCTGGTGTGCCGGTGTAGACGACCTTCATGCTGCTACTGCTGCTCCTGGCGAAGGGCTGGGCCGTCACGCGGCTAGAGCTGACCTACAAGCCCCTCGTCTTCCTCACCTGGATCCTGTACGGGGTCGTGCAAGTGCTGCTGTACGTCTGGAACATGGTGAGCTCTGAACGCATCTCCACCAAGTTCAAGTCAGCTCCAGTCAGCTGGAGTTGCTTGCAGAACTTTAATTATTTAAGAATTACATATTGTTTGCTGTAAAAGATATAACACATACTTACGTGAGTAAGCATGTGTTTATGTATAAGTTTTTTCCTTAGGCTATTTGAAAATTTGCTTTTAAGTTATTAAAAATATTCCAAAAAGTATAGTGCACTTATATAAGCTATGTGTTGGGATCTGAAAATCTCGTGTCCTCAAATTATACTTATAGCTGATTTTATTTTCGAAAAAAATTTTTTATGAAATTGCACCAAGAAGTCTACTGTTACAAAGTTGTTCTTAAGTCAGAAGCTGGCTAACAGAATGGATGAAAGCATAAATTTCTGTAAGCAGATATTTATTTTCTTATAAATATATCTGTTGTGACATATTATTTGCTTTTGTATTTTTTAAGTCATACAACGAATGTGTCCTAAAACTTGCGAATCATTAGCTTTTTATTCTGTAAAATATTTCTTGAATTGTTTTCTCACAAAAGTACTCATATTTGCTGTTCATGAAAAATGCTTTAAAGATCACTTTTTGTGGTCCAAACTACAGAGCTACCAACATGTTAGAAAGTAAATCAATGGAAAAGAAAGTTTAAGTAGCAGTAGTGTAGCATCTTTTCATCAATTTCTGGAAACAAGTTCTGGTGCAATCCTTTGTTAATTCATAAAATTTCATTTACGTACAATTTAAAATGTAACAACATAACAGGTTTTGTTTAATATTAGTTCTGCTTTTAATAGCTTTAAAATCAGGCTTCATACAGACAGGAAAAATCTTAAAACAGGGAAAACTAAGGGAATTAAAAGGTGTTTAAAAAAAACCTCAAAAATCAAACAAAACAGTTTCAGTAATTTTTTATAGTATTTAGTATCCTAATGTGTTATACCAGTTTAATCATAAATTTGTGTGTCATTATTAGAGACCTGAAAAAGGAGTGGTTATGTTTTCTTAAAAGCTGTGATAATTTGTACAAAGATTACGAAAATAAGTTAGGTTATTTTATTTTAAGTGTGCTTTTGTTTGATGACTTAAAATCTTGGGAAAATAGTTGTAACCTATAGCTTATTAATAACTTCCAAGAAATTTTATTTTTTATGTGTTATTTACTGCATTTAATACTTAATGTGCCAAAATAATTTGAACTGTCAATGTTAATTTAGTCATCAAAAGACAGCATAGGGAACACTTCGACACCATATTTTTCTGTATCTACAAAAACTTTTCTGGTACACTTCATTTGTATGAATGATTTACACGGCTGCTTTTAAAACAGGAAGAGGCAGATATGAATTCTTCTGCCACTGCGGAAAAAAAGAGGTTGTTCGGAAATCAGGTATTCAAAGAGTAAAAGTAAATAATGCAGTGATCAGGATGTTACACCCCACACACCAACTAGTCAAAATATTCGGTCTGGAGTGGACACTCGTAAACCCTCTGATAAAGAAATTTTACTAGAATTTCTGTTAGGTTATGGTTAAAAATTTTAAAATTAAATGTCGTCAAATAAAAGTGCACGTAAAAATAAAATAACTCCACTTATTGTTGTATATTTGGTGAAAAATAACATTCATTTTGAAAACAAAATAGCCTTTTTTTTTTCGGGTCACTAGTATGGCCGGTGGAAGTGCCAGAATGAAAGTGAGCAGGCGGTCGATGATGGAATAAGTTACGTTGAAAGAGTCATTTTGAACAAAATAATTATTAAAATTAACTCATTCGTAGTTGGTTATGGATTTAGATTTGTGGAAGACTTGAGTAAAGTTTTCATGTTTTTTTGGATCATAACAATGTCTGTATAGCAACACTTGGTAAAGACGTGTTTGTGAAAGCCTATTGCTATCCATGGCAAAGAAAACAAAAAGGACAGATTTACTTACTTTCGTGGAGAGTTAAACGTACTGGTTCTGAAATCTCTCATGCATACTGTGAAAGCAGGGCACATATTGTTGATTTACTTCTTGTGTAGAAATGTTACAGTGCATACCTGTTCATATCTGCCAAATTGTACGATTTTCCCGTAATTTGTACGGAAAATAATTCATATTACGATTGTACGGAAATTCGGAACATCTTACGATTTTTGTCTGTTCAAAAATGCTGTATAATATTTTAGTGACCATATAAATGTACCGTTTGAGCAGCATTTGTTATTGTTTAACAACATGACGTCCGCGATGATATGAGAATAATGTAATCAGAGAAAAATCGTTCCTAAAAGAAAGTAATTGTTGTAAGTTTCGTTGGTACACAGCAGGGGTGATGGCAACTGATCTTGCTATGCTTTTGTGCGGAAGAGTCATGAAAGTAATTTTTGTAAGTTTTGTTGTTACACAGCAGGTTGGCTGGAGACGAGTGATAACGACTTAACCGTTTATGTACGAGTGCGGTAAATATTTTATAAATTAGCGCTTGTACGAAACGTAAGATAATATGATTTCATAATGGCTACGAGTACAGGGTGGCCACTCACCGGGAAAACCGGGATTTATCAGGGAAATCACATTGATCGGGAATTATCAGTAGATTTTCTGTAATTATTAAGGATTTAACATGAAATTACGGAATTACGGAACATCGCTGGTTTATTACGGAAACGAGGCTTTGTGCTGCATGGTAACGGAAAAAAAAATCTGTTTCTGATGTGCATGTTTTGTGAACGCAGTTCGAATACATCACGTGGTTGCGCAGATAACGGAACTAATAAATGTGCGCATGTACTGTCGAAATAAGTAGATTAATTCTTGTGTTTTGTAATATAAATGGTATGGTATTATGTCCGTTGTACGATACAACTAGTACATATTCTCGGACTTATCGTTTGTTAACTACTTACATCACGATAATTTTTGTACGGTACTTTGGCTAACCTGTGTTGTTTTAATTACTTTCTTGAAAGCCATTTTTTTCATCAAAGTGTTTTTGTGGTGTCTACAGACGTGAAACCTTTTTATGTTGTTCGATAGTGTTGTGTTCTTCAGTACCGGTTGTAGAAATGAAGCGTGTGACAGCAGAATGTGTATCTGGGGCAAAAAAAGAGAACGTTATTCTTCAGAACTTTTGACCAAACTATTCAAAAGAATGGCCATGCTTGTCATTTTAAAATGTTTCGGAACGCCACGCGTTTTGTAATGTATGCACGTGTGACTTTTCGATTGCACATGGTGGAAGAGATGACTGTAGACGGCATATTGATTCAAAGAAACATGCAGAACATTTTATAGCCGTGACGAGCAATAAATCTTTATTGTCGTTTTTCGCTACATCTGAAGAAACGAAAGTAACAAACGCAGCGTTATTGTTTACAAGTTTTCTGGTAGAACACAATTTACCGATAGCAGTAGCCGATCATTCGGTTAATTTGTATAGAGCTATATTTCCGGACTCAAAAATTGCAAAGAAATACAGCTGTGCGAGAACAAAAACATCTGCCTTAGTGGAGTATATGGCTGGTGAAACTAAAAGTGAAATTGTTGAATCTTTAGTAAGTGGACCATTTGATTTAGCTACCGATGGGAGTACTGATTGTAATGCAGTGAAGATTTATCCATTAGTTGTTTCATTTTAAAATCAAACACAAGGTAAAATTTGCACGGTACTGTTATCCCTTGTTGAGAGTACAGACAACACATGATATGGTATTTTCTCTGTGCTGAATAAGGAATTTGAACGTTTTGGAATTTCTTGGAAAAATTGTGAAGCGTTTGCATGTGACAATGCCAATAGTATGATTGACACAAACAAAGGTGTGGTAGCATTTGTTAAAGAAAAACATCCCGCTATTGTTGTGCAAGGCTGCTCATGTCACCTCATTTATCTAGCTGCTAAAAAAAGCCATTGCACAGCTAACAATTAGCATTGAGACATTTTTGGTTAATATTTTCTATTACTTGGAAAAAAGTTTAAAACACCAGAATCATCTGAAAGTGTATCAAGAGGTTTGTGGGGCAAAGTCACACAAAATCTTGAAATATGTTAGCACACGTTGGCTCTCTCTCCTAGATTCAGTTGACAGAGTGCTGGAACAATTGGAGACACTAAAGCTATTATTTTGTAGTGATCCTGAAAAGAAAGAGCCTTCAACTTCACAGTATGAAAATGTAAAATCTCTAATGCAGGACCCACTTACGAAACTTTACTGTTATTTTCTTAGCAGTTCACTTCCTGTTTTCAACCAAGTAAATTTATTTCTCCAACAGGATGCTTCTGTGATACATGTATTGCAGAGAAAACATTTTGGTTTGTTGACAATTTGCTTGTTTGCTTTATCATTATCATAAATGAAAACTGTAGTGTGCATTTGAAATTGCTGCAATTTGTAACAAGATATGCTAGTGTGTATTTAATTAATTTTTATTTGTTATTTGTGAAGAGACATAAAACAAAACACAGACTGCAGGTCATTGAAAGGGATGCTATAATGTAAAGTGACATATTTAAAATGTATTACCTATGTTATTTAACGAACTTCCGTATATATATATATATATATATATATATATATATATATATATATATATATATATATAAATATATATATATATATATATATATATATAATGAAGAAAATACAGCAGGGTGCTAAAATGTGAGTAATCTCTTTCTATAATATTATATTATTTCATCAAAATTATGTTTTTTTGTAATTGTAAATATTGGGGAAATTTTGAATTTTTAATCAGGGAAATCAGGAAAAAATCAGGGAATATTTTTGGTGACTGTGAGTGGCCACCATGGAGTAGTCAAAAACAATATGGACAGGTGTTTCGGTCATCTTACTCAGAATTATTTCCTTTGATTACTAAGCGTGAAAAAGTCTCTAATTTTGTGTTTTGTAGAGTTTGTCGTTGTGACATTATGTAATGTTTCCCATGGCGGCAAGCACGATATTTCCTATTACGTAAAGAGCTTGAAACATGCAAATAACGCGAAGCTTGCAGAAGAAAACAAAAAAATCAGTAGTTTCTTTTCCGTGAACCGTAACAGTGACAGTGATGTGATTAGGGCGGAATGTTATTTTACAAGCTTTTTAGTGGAACATAACCTTCCATTCAGCGTCGCCGACCACGCCGGGCATTTGTTTAGAAAAATGTTCCCAGGATCTGATATCGCAAAAATGTACAGCTGTGGGCGCACTAAAACTGCAGCAATAGATAAGAAGAAATGGCTTCCAATACTAGCACTTCAGTAGTAAAGTGTTTGCAAAGTGGCCCATATACACTAGCTACTAATGGAAGCAATGATGTTAGTAACTAGTTGTGTTTTGGCCATACCTTCATTGGAAGGTTCTTCTACTGGTAAAGATATTGGGCAGTTATTGCTATCAGAACTTGAAAGTATGAATGAAATAAATCAAGTACTAAATCAGAAATAGGACCGTCTGAAAACGTAGATCAAATTGAAATAGATATGAACATCAGACAGGGCGACGTACCAACACCGCAAATAGGCGAAGTAGATACGAGAATAAGGGAAACTACCACATCAGGAATGGAACAAATTTTTAGGTTCATGCGCGAAACGGAGGAGAAACGTAGACAGGAAAAATGTGAAGAGGAGGAGAAACTGGAACAAAAAGAATGTGAAGCGGAGGAGAAACGTATACAGGAAAAACGTGAAGAGGAGGAGAAACGGGAACAAAAAAAACGTGATGCGGAGGAGAAACGTGAACAAAAAAAACGCGAAGCGGAGGAGAAGCGTAGACAGGAAAATCAGGAACTATTAGAAAATATTAGGCAAATTAATACAGCCATGAGTAAAATTATAACTGACACAGAAAGAAAATTTTGATAGTATGTAATAGGTTAGAAGGAATAGAAAGCGATCTATCTAAAGCAGAAGAGAAAGTAGATGAAAAAATGAAAGAATATGAAAGTAGATGTCAAGATATAGCTGTAACTATAGTCGAGGAAAAGTTAGATATGACAAACAGACGTAATGAAGTAATATTTGAGGGAGTAGAAGGAAGAATCGGTGAAATCGAAAAGGAAATGCAGTTACGAAATACCGTCAGAGAAGTAGATGTAGATGTAGATGTAGCACATTCACAAACTACAATACCTGAAACTATTAATTTGACTAATTCCGCAGGTCGGAGATGAATAATAGCATCGTTCAAACAGCTATAACAGATCTAATATTAGCCTTACATCACCCAGCTAAGAAATGGTTAGACAGTATACCAACTTACTCCGGGATTAGCACGGAAAACCCCATGCGATTTTTGAGAGCATTTAAAGAATATTGTAAAACTATCGCACTACACGAAGCGGATAAGTTGAAATGTGTGAGTCACTGTTTAAAGAATACCGCTTTATTTTGGTGGGAAATGTTACAAGATACGGTTACAGAGTATGAAACATTTAGGAAATTATTCACACAACAATTTTAGAATACTAGGATTCAGAGTAATCTAAGAATCCAGTTACTTGCAGAAAAATTCGACAAGAAAAATAAAAGTTTAGATGCACATGTTAGTGAAATGTACGAACGAACCAGGTATTTAGATTGCAGAATGGAGGATGTGGAGTTCGTTGCACTAATATTATCACAACTCCCTATTAAATATCAATTACAGTTTGCCGGTAGACAATTTTTAAATATTGTAGAATTTAAAGAACAACTATTAGTGTATGACAAACTTGAAAAACTAGATAGAACGACGGTAAACAGGGAAACATACGAACGTAGAGAACCACATGAAGGTCCTAATAACATTAAACCGAATGTACCTCTGTATTCAAATTGGCACCAAAGGAAATTTGAAAATACAGGAGAACAGAGACCATCGCGAGTTAACCCATTGGGATTCAATAACTATAAACGAAATTGGTATGACAGAAATCAACACAATAGAAGGAACTTTTGGAAATATGGTAACCATAATTATAATAAGAATAATTATCAGGAATTAGATGGGAAATATAATTTTTCGAGATAACAAACGAGGGGAAATTGGAGAGGAAATGACAACTGTTGTAAAAACACACAGAATGCAGGAGGGGCTGTGACACAGATGACACAAGACGTACATGTAGTTGATAATACTCCACCGGATCAGACAAATACGATATTTCCGACGCAAAGAAACAAACAAAGGGATCAGTTCGCATTTAATTTGGATAAAACACCAGTGTGGGTACCAAACACGAAATTTATGTTTGAAAATTCAACACATCAGAACATACAAGGAGGAAGTAATGTAATGGGTTTTAACAACCGTGATTTTAACTCGAACGCGACATGGATCCACAAGAGGCGAACAAGCATACACAACCGTTAAACTGAGTAGGGTTAGAGAGGATAGACTCCGAACGTCTAACCCAAAACTAGAAAAGGGAGTCAAAAATAACTCTAGCGGTAAAATTATGAATATTTCTATGGAAGGAATCCTAAACAATTATGCACCATAATGTTGAATAACAATGACAGGGAATTTTTAAGCAATGAAACCAGCGAAGAGACCACGATTAACAACAAAGAAGCTTTATGTCCTAAAATCACGTTAATGATAAACGGAATAAAAGTTCCCGTATTATTAGACAGCGGGGCTGAAATTTCTTGCATCAGTTCCGACTGTGTTGAAATGATTGAAAGTACAGGTGTAAAATTACCTATTCTTCCAGTACCGAACTTAAAGATTATAGGTGTGGTGTGACTACTAAATTTAGCCCGATCATTAACAAACAGACAATATTAGAAGTGAATGGACTTGGAACAACTAAGTTAGTACCAGTACTAATTGGGAAAGGATTGGCGAAACTCATTATTCTAGGCACTGATTTTTTAACTAAATTCAAAGTTATATTAGATTTTGGAGGATGGTTAGTGACTTCTAATGACGACGGATTGTCATCAACCACTGCGGAAAATTGGCAATTTACCGATTATTATTTATGCACATTAAAAAAAGGAAAAACGGAAGCATAAATATGCTGTATAAACACTAAGGATTTAATAGCTTCAGAAGAAGATTTGAACAATGCTACATTAGTAATCTCGTTAAATGACGAAGAATTAAAAAGACGTTTATTTGAAGTCTTATTATTACATAGAGAAACTTTTTCTGACAAACCCGGATTAAATAAATTATACCAAGCTAAAATTGAAATTAAGGAGGAAGAGCCTTTCCACAAGAAATCATATCCCATCCTGGCCAAATATTTAGACGGAAGCTGAGAAGTATTTACAGTTAATGTTAGATTGGAAAGTTATAAAAAGAGCAGCTAGCCCTTATGCAAACCCAATCATTTGTGTTAGAAAGAAGGACGGAACGGTTAGATTATGTTTAGATGCTAGAGAGGTTAATAAAATTACGTTGTGAGATCGAGAGAGTCCACATGCTACGAGTGATATACTACGACTATATCTAGGCGTAAAATTTCTTACTACCTTAGATTTATCTGCGGGCTACTGGCAGATTCCACTTCAAGAAAACTCTCAAAAGTATACTTCATTTCTATTCAAGAACTACCAATATGTTTTTCAAGTGATGCCATTCGGACTTTGTAATGCTGTTGCAGAATTCACTAAATGTTTAGATGAAACACTAGGTACAGCATGTAGAAGTTTCGCCCGAGCCTATGTGGATGATATACTGATTACCTCTACCAGTTTTGAAGAACACCTGGAGCACATCCACTTAGTTTTACTCTTGTCTCTCTTGGAGGAAGCGGGCATGACTGTTAAACTATCTAAGTCCATGTTTTGTAGGCAGGAGTTACCATTCTTAGGTCATATACTTACTCCAGATGGCTTAAAAACATCTTCAGATAAGTTACACGCCATAACAAATTTTCCTATTCCGAAAAATGTAAATCAGCTAAGAACGTTTCTAGGAGTTATCGGATTCTATCGGAACTATGATAACCAAATTGCACAGGTGGCTTTACCACTATTTAGCTTGTTGAAGAAGGATAGAGCGTGGAAATGGGAACCAACCGAACAGACAGCCTTCGAAGATTTGAAAGCCATTTTTCTTAAAGAAAAGGTTATCTACTATCCAGTACAAGGAAGGGAATTCTTATTATATACAGATGCTTCTGAGTATGCTTTAGGTACGAAATTAGCACAATTGGACGAAACTGGAGTAGAAAAGACGGTAGCTATGGCCAGTAGGACGTTAAACAGCGCCGAAAGAAATTACACTGTCACTGAAAAGGAGACTTTAGCCATCATTTGGTCCTTACAAAAATTTCGAGACTTACTTTTAGGCGAACGAATTAAATTACTAACCGAAAACTAAGCACTGACATGTTTAAAAACCGGTAAAATTTTTGGTAGTCGATTAACACGATGGAGTTTACTCATACAAGAATTCGACATACACATCCAACATATTAAGGGTAAGGAAAATGTGGTTGCTGATTACCTTAGCATAATACCAGATTTATCTTCCGATGTACGTCTACACGAGAATCGCACGAAGAAATATCTAGTAGCGAATATGCTAGCTGATAAATTTAAACAAAATAAAGTTCTTACAAACATTGTCAGAAACTTAGGAACATTACAAGTTGAAGATGATTTTTGTAGATTAGTAACGAGTAAGTTACACGATACCGAAATAACTCACAAAATACATTTGAAATATTGTATTTCGGAGGATGGTATTTTATTTTATAAAATTCACAACAAAAAGAAATTTGAAGACGAATGGAAACCCATTATCCCTAAGCAAGTAATCTTACAATTAATTCGAGAAACTCAATAAATTTGGGGACACATCGGATCAAAAAAATTAGCAGAGTCATTGAGTAGACAGATATTTTGACCAAACTTACAGAAAACTGTCGCCAAGGTCACATCTTCCTGTGATCTATGTCAGAGGACAAAAAGTTCACACAAAACAATGGTAGGCGAATTACAATCGATCATTCCCTAAGCACCATTGAAGTTAGTGTTAGTGGATTTGTTTGGACCACTACCGAGTTCAGCAGCCAAAGTAACATACATATTTGTCATGATGGATATAGATATATTTTCAAAATATACTAAATTATATCCAATCGTTAATGCCACCGGTAAAATTGTGTATTCAAAAGTCAAACAATTCATAAATGAAATTGGCCAACCGAATGCCGTTTTGTCAGACCGAGGAACACAATTTACAGGAATAAATTTGGCAGGAAGGATTGAAGAAATTGAATTTTATTCCTACCACATCGTCTATAAGACATCCACAGGGAAACACAGTAGAGCGCGTAATGAGAACATTGGGGAACATGCTGAGGTCGTTTTGCCATGAATCTCATGTTGGTTGGAGGAATAAAATTCCTTTTATTGAATGCGTGATCAACCATACCGTGCATAGTTCGTCAGGTTTAACACCATATGAAATTCTTACTGGACAGAGATCTACTCTAATTCCAGAAGTTATAGTGACTAGACATACTGCAGCACTACCAAGTAACGAGAAAAAGGATCTGGAAGAAACCCTGAAAGAAATTCATGACATGGTAAAAGCTCGTTTAATAGCTGCCGCCGACGCGCGCAGAAGAGGACTGAAATCTTCAAACAAAATTACTTTAGCTTGCGGCGACTTAGTACTAAAGAGAACTAACTATAGTAGTCAATTTTGGGAATTGGTTACAAAGAAACTGTTCTTATTATATGAAGGTCCGTATCGCATAACTAATGTTATAAGAGAAAATTGCTACGGATTGGCAGATATTGACACAGGAAAAATACCTAATAAGTCATTTCAATGTAACACAATTAAGGATTTATAAAGATCCCAAGATGATAGAAAGTTCATTTTCATCTATATTTATAAAGATACCCTTAATTAAAGTTTGGAGGGGCAAAGTAATTGGTTATTTGAATAATTGTTTTTGCTTACACACTCACTGATGATATGAATGCATAATATTTGTATAACGTGAAAGTTTGATATTATGTACTTCGTACAAAACAAAAAACAAAAAAGTGATACATTTGTTTAGCTATATTTTAAACTAGAAAACATGTACATATTAACTTGACAGTTTGCTTTGTAGTGTTATTTGTTTGAGTGTTAATTGTATTTTAATTCTTGTAAATCTTTAACTATAATATGCGTTAAAGTTTAATTTTGTTTATAGTGTTGTTGTTGGAAGAATACCTCCTGTCACCATACACAATGTAGACATTCTTCGGAGGGGCATTCTATAAAGGTTGAACTTGGAAACTTTATAGAACAAGATGGAGGAACAAAATTAATGTATTATATTTTATATTGTCACCTCAGTGTACGTTTCTTTCTTTCTCTATGAACCATAAGTTAATAATTTTGCAGGTATATCTTTTAGTATTAAACTTCTTTGCTCAAGTAATTAGATATTTTGTTAAGCCAATAAGAAATGTATTTACCAGTTTCATGCATAATATTATACAACTAAATTTTGTAAAAAAACTCTGGTATTGGAGGAAGACAGTCGAACAAGAACTATTTCTCGCAAATAAAAATTTTGTTTGGAATTTTGACGGAGAAAAGAAAACGGGAATTAATATTCGAACCATCGTAGAAGCACGACGTATAATTGCGATACAGAAGAAATTGTAAATTATGGCATTTTAATTATTTAGAAGAATAGTATAAAATAATATGAGAAATTTACTCTACAGAGAATTGGAAATTATTTATTGATTTGAAGAGAAAGGACAACTTATACGAAGATTATAATAATTATTCAAGCGTTCCAGTTCGAAGAAAATAAATAATTTATACGAAGAATTTCAGGAAGTATTCAGGCGTTCCCAGGATGAAGAGAACGAACCACTTCTACGAAGATTACAAGAATTATTCAGGCGTTCCCAGGACGAAGAAATAGAAAATCTACGGAATAATCATCAGTTCGAGACCATCCAGAACCACCGAGAGGCGTTCCCAGGACGAAGTCGTGGATCTGCGGCGATGGTGTTCCCAGAACGAAGTCGCTTAACTGCTGTGCTGGTGTTCCCAGGATGAAGATGCGGATCATTCGATGCTGAGTTCCAGTATTAAGGAGTCAGAAACCGTACTAGATAGTAGTTCTATAACCCCGAACTATTACTACAGGTCGGTCGTATCTTTCTTAATGAATCTCGTATAACTTACAAACTTTTCAGAACTAAAACCCCGGAATATTTAAAATCATTAAATTCATTTTACGCACCAGTTTTCTTCTAATACCAGAATGTTGACGTCTCTTATAACTTGAGTTGCTATTTAAATATAGTGTTTCATATAATCTAGAGATCTAGCGATGCCACCATGACATACCCTGCTCTACCTACTGAATAGCTATGATAATGAAAATTACGTCACTTTGTACATAATTCATTCAATAATGGAAGACATTTAATAAAATAGGTGAAATGAGTTTGACAATATTTTACTGGTATGAAGCAAACCATTTATATCACGTTGTATTAATTGAATGACACTGAAAAGTAATAACCTTTGTTTTTCGTTCACTATACTAATATTGTGGCATTCATAGTTAAGTCAAAATATTCACACCCTTTTATTGTTTACTTTTAATTCATATAAATATTCAATTTATTACAACTTCTTAGAAGTTGTTGGCACCCATTAATTATCATTAAATGATTATTTCTTTCGATTTTATTTTATAAATTCATTAGAATTGGTCTAAGTATATTCAAGTTATTTGAAGTCAAACCATTTTATAATAGTTGATAAATTTTTTGACGGAAGTAACCCGTTTAGATTGGCTACCACAACGTGGGGCTTTTAACTCAAGTTTAGAGATCACACACACATGATGTCAGACGAAAACAGGAACACTTATTTCTTAAGGGGAAATAACTCAAGTACTAAATCAGAAATAGATCCGTCTTAAAACGTAGATCAATTTGAAATAGATATGAACATCAGACAGGGCGACGTACCAACACCGCAAATAGGCGAAGTAGATACGAGAATAAGGGAAACTACCACATCAGGAATGGAACAAATTTTTAGGTTCATGCGCGAAACGGAGAAGAAACGTAGACAGGAAAAATGTGAAGAGGAGGAGAAACGGGAACAAAAAGAATGTGAAGCGGAGGAGAAACGTATACAGGAAAAATGTGAAGAGGAGGAGAAACGGGAACAAAAAAAATGCGAAGCGGAGGAGAAACGTGAACAAAAAGAACGCGAAGCGGAGGAGAAGCGTAGACAGGAAAATCAGGAACTATTAGAAAATATTAGGCAAATTAATACAGCCATGAGTAAAATTATAACTGACACAGAAAGAAAATTTTCGATAGTATGTAATAGGTTAGAAGGAATAGAAAGCGATCTATCTAAAGTAGAAGAGAAAGTAGATGAAAAAATGAAAGAATATGAAAGTAGATGTCAAGATATAGCTGTAACTCTAGTCGAGGAAAAGTTAGATATGACAAACAGACGTAATGAAGTAAGATTTGAGGGAGTAGAAGGAAGAATCGGTGAAATCGAAAAGGAAATGCAGTTACGAAATACCGTCAGAGAAGTAGATGTAGATGTAGCACATTCACAAACTACAATACCTGAAACTATTAATTTGACTAATTCCACAGGTCGGAGATGAATAATAGCATCGTTCAAATAGCTATAACAGATCTGATATTAGGCTTACATCACCCAGCTAAGAA
This sequence comes from Bacillus rossius redtenbacheri, assembly GCF_032445375.1. Classification (NCBI taxonomy): domain Eukaryota; kingdom Metazoa; phylum Arthropoda; class Insecta; order Phasmatodea; family Bacillidae; genus Bacillus; species Bacillus rossius. The sequence goes on along the minus strand of NC_086330.1, from coordinate 243,411,188 downwards.
ATGGTTAGACAGTATACCAACTTACTCCGGGATTAGCACGGAAAACCCCATGCGATTTTTGAGAGCATTTAAAGAATATTGTAAAACTATCGCACTACACGAAGCGGATAAGTTGAAATGTGTGAGTCACTGTTTAAAGAATACCGCTTTATTTTGGTGGGAAATGTTACAAGATACGGTTACAGAGTATGAAACATTTAGGAAATTATTCACACAACAATTTTAGAATACTAGGATTCAGAGTAATCTAAGAATCCAGTTACTTGCAGAAAAATTCGACAAGAAAAATAAAAGTTTAGATGCACATGTTAGTGAAATGTACGAACGAACCAGGTATTTAGATTGCAGAATGGAGGATGTGGAGTTCGTTGCACTAATATTATCACAACTCCCTATTAAATATCAATTACAGTTTGCCGGTAGACAATTTTCAAATATTGTAGAATTTAAAGAACAACTATTAGTATATGACAAACTTGAAAAACTAGATAGAACGACGGTAAACAGGGAAACATACGAACGTAGAGAACCACATGAAGGTCGTAATAATATTAAACCGAATGTACCTCTGTATTCAAATTGGCACCAAAGGAAATTTGAAAATACAGGAGAACAGAGACCATCGCGAGTTAACACATTGGGATTCAATAACTATAAACGAAATTGGTATGACAGAAATCAACACAATAGAAGGAACTTTTGGAAATATGGTAACCATAATTATAATAAGAATAATTATCAGGAATTAGATGGGAAATATAATTTTTCGAGATAACAAACGAGGGGAAATTGGAGAGGAAATGACAACTGTTGTAAAAACACACAGAATGCAGGAGGGGCTGTGACACAGATGACACAAGACGTACATGTAGTTGATAATACTCCACCGGATCAGACAAATACGATATTTCCGACGCAAAGAAACAAACAAAGGGATCAGTTCGCATTTAATTTGGATAAAACACCAGTGTGGGTACCAAACACGAAATTTATGTTTGAAAATTCAACACATCAGAATATACAAGGAGGAAGTAATGTAATGGGTTTTAACAACCGTGATTTTAACTCAAATGCGACATGGATCCACAAGAGGCGAACAAGCATACACAACCGTTAAACTAAGTAGGGTTAGAGAGGATAGACTCCGAACGCCTAACCCAAAACTAGAAAAGGGAGTCAAAAATAACTCTAGCGGGAAAATTATGAATATTTCTATGGGAAGGAATCCTAAACAATTATGCACCATAATGTTGAATAACAATGACAGGGAATTTTTAAGCGATGAAACCAGCGAAGAGACTGCGATTAACAACAAAGAAGCTTTATGTCCTAAAATCACGTTAAAGATAAACGGAATAAAAGTTCCCGTATTATTAGATAGCGGGGCTGAAATTTCTTGCATCAGTTCTGACTGTGTTGAAATGATTGAAAGTACAGGTGTAAAATTACCTATTCTTCCAGTACCGAACTTAAAGATTATAGGTGTGGTGTGACTACTAAATAGCCCGATCATTAACAAACAGACATTATTAGAAGTGAATGGACTTGGAACAACTAAGTTAGTACCAGTACTAATTGTGAAAGGATTGGCGAAACTCATTATTCTAGGCACTGATTTTTTAACTAAATTCAAATTTATATTAGATTTTGGAGGATGGTTAGTGACTTCTAATGACGACGGATTGTCATCAACCACTGCGGAAAATTGGCAATTTACCGATTATTATTTATGCACATTAAAAAAAAGGAAAAACGGAAGCATAAATATGCTGTATTAACACTAAGGATTTAGTAGCTTCAGAAGAAGATTTGAAGAATTCTACATTAGGAATCTCGTTAAATGACGAAGAATTAAAAAGACGTTTATATGAAGTCTTATTACTACATAGAGAAACTTTTTCTGACAAACCCGGATTAAATAAATTATACCAAGCTAAAATTGAAATTAAGGAGGAAGAGCCTTTCCACAAGAAATCATATCCCATCCTGGCCAAATATTTAGACGAAGCTGAGAAGTATTTACAGTTAATGTTAGATTGGAAAGTTATAAAAAGAGCAGCTAGCCCTTATGCAAACCCAATCATTTGTGTTAGAAAGAAGGATGGAACAGTTAGATTATGTTTAGCTGCTAGAGAGGTTAATAAAATTACGTTGTGAGATCGAGAGAGTCCACATGCTACGAGTGATATACTACGACTATATCTAGGCGTAAAATTTCTTACTACCTTAGATTTATCTGCGGGCTACTGGCAGATTCCACTTCAAGAAAACTCTCAAAAGTATACTTCATTTCTATTCAAGAACTACCAATATGTTTTTCAAGTGATGCCATTCGGACTTTGTAATGCTGTTGCAGAATTCACTAAATGTTTAGATGAAACACTAGGTACAGCATGTAGAAGTTTCGCCCGAGCCTATGTGGATGATATACTGATTACCTCTACCAGTTTTGAAGAACACCTGGAGCACATCCACTTAGTTTTACTTTTGTCTCTCTTGGAGGAAGCGGGCATGACTGTTAAACTATCTAAGTCCGTGTTTTGTAGGCAGGAGTTACCATTCTTAGGTCATATACTTACTCCAGATGGCATAAAAACATCTTCAGATAAGTTACACGCCATAACAAATTTTCCTATTACGAAAAATGTAAATCAGCTAAGAACGTTTCTAGGAAATATCGGATTCTATCGGAACTATGATAACCGAATTGCACAGGTGCCTTTACCACTATTTAGCTTGTTGAAGAAGGATAGAGCGTGGAAATGGGAACCAACCGAACAGACAGCCTTCGAAGATTTGAAAGCCATTTTTCTTAAAGAAAAGGTTATCTACTATCCAGTACAAGGAAGGGAATTCTTATTATATACAGATGCTTCTGAGTATGCTTTAGGTACGAAATTAGCACAATTGGACGAAACTGGAGTAGAAAAGACGGTAGCTATGGCCAGTAGGACGTTAAACAGCGCCGAAAGAAATTACACTGTCACTGAAAAGGAGACATTAGCCATCATTTGGTCCTTACAAAAATTTCGAGACTTACTTTTAGGCGAACGAATTAAATTACTAACCGATCACTAAGAACTGACATGTTTAAAAACCGGTAAAATTTTTGGTAGTCGATTAACACGATGGAGTTTACTCATACAAGAATTCGACATACACATCCAACATATTAAGGGTAAGGAAAATTTGGTTGCTGATTACCTTAGCATAATACCATATTTATCTTCCGATGTACGTCTACACGAGAATCGCACGAAGGAATATCTAGTAGCGAATATGCTAGCTGATAAATTTAAACAAAATAAAGTTCTTACAAACATTGTCAGAAACTTAGGAACATTACAAGTTGAAGATGATTTTTGTAGATTAGTAACGAGTAAGTTACACGATACCGAAATAACTCACAAAATACATTTGAAATATTGTATTTCGGAGGATGGTTTTTTATTTTATAAAATTCACAACAAAAAGAAATTTGAAGACGAATGGAAACCCATTATCCCTAAGCAAGTAATCTTACAATTAATTCGAGAAACTCATGAAATTTGGGGACACATCGAAGCAAAAAAATTAGCAGAGTCATTGAGTAGACAGATATTTTGGCCAAACTTACAGAAAACTGTCACCAAGGTCACATCTTCCTGTGATCTATGTCAGAGGACAAAAAGTTCACACAAAACAATGGTAGGCGAATTACAATCGATCATTCGCTAAGCACCATTGAAGTTAGTGTTAGTGGATTTGTTTGGACCACTACCGAGTTCAGCAGCCTAAGTAACATACATATTTGTCATGATGGATATAGATATATTTTCAAAATATACTAAGTTATATCCAATTGTTCATGCCACCGGTAAAATTGTGTATTTAAAAGTCAAACAATTCATAAATGAAATTGGCCAACCGAATGCCGTTTTGTCAGACCGAGGAACACAATTTACAGGAAAAATTTGGCAGGAAGGATTGAAGAAATTGAATTTTATTCCTACCACATCGTCTATAAGACATCCACAGGGAAACACAGTAGAGCGCGTAATGAGAACATTGGGGAACATGCTGAGGTCGTTTTGCCATGAATCTCATGTTGGTTGGAGGAATAAAATTCCTTTTATTGAATGCGTGATCAACCATACCGTGCATAGTTCGTCAGGTTTAACACCATATGAAATTCTTACTGGACAGAGATCTACTCTAATTCCAGAAGTTATAGTGACTAGACATACTGCAGCACTACCGAGTAAAGAGAAAAAGGATCAGGAAGAAACCCTGAAAGAAATTCAAGACATGGTAAAAGCTCGTTTAATAGATGCCGCCGACGCGCGCAGAAGAGGACTGAAATCTTCAAACAAAATTACTTTAGCTTGCGGCGACGTAGTACTATAGAGAACTAACTATAGTAGTCAATTTTGGGAATTGGTTACAAAGAAACTGTTCTTATTATATGAAGGTCCGTATCGCATAACTAATGTTATAAGAGAAAATTGCTACGAATTGGCAGATATTGACACAGGAAAAATACCTAATAGGTCATTTCAATGTAACACAATTAAGGATTTATAAAGATCCCAAGATGATAGAAAGTTCATTTTCATCTGTATTTATAAAGATACCCTTAATTAAAGTTTGGAGGGGCAAAGTAATTGGTTATTTGAATAATTGTTTTTGCTTACACACTCACTGATGATATGAATGCATAATATTTGTATAACGTGAAAGTTTGATATTATGTACTTCGTACAAAACAAAAAACAAAAAAGTGATACATTTGTTTAGCTATATTTTAAACTAGAAAACATGTATATATTAACTTGAGTGTTTGCTTTGTAGTGTTATTTGTTTGAGTGTTAATTGTATTTTAATTCTTGTAAATCTTTAACTATAATATGCGTTAAAGTTTAATTTTGTTTATAGTGTTGTTGTTGGAAGAAAACCTCCTGTCACCATACACAATGTAGACATTCTTCGGAGGGGCATTCTATAAAGGTTGAACTTGGAAACTTTATAGAACAAGATGGAGGAAAAAAATTAATGTATTATATTTTATATTGTCACCTCAGTGTACGTTTCTTTCTTTCTCTATGAACCATAAGTTAATAATTTTGCAGGTATATCTCTTAGTATTAAACTTCTTTGCTCAAGTAATTAGATATTTTGTTAAGCCAATAAGAAATGTATTTACCAGTTTCATGCATAATATTATATAACTAAATTTTGTAAAACACTCTGGTATTGGAGGAAGACAGTCGAACAAGAACTATTTCTCGCAAATAAAAATTTTGTTTGGAATTTTGACGGAGAAAAGAAAACGGGAATTTATATTCAAACCATCGTAGAAGCACGACGTATAATTGCGATACAGAAGAAATTGTAAATTATGGCATTTTATTTATTTAGAAGAATAGTATAAAATAATATGAGAAATTTACTCTACAGAGAATTGGAAATTATTTATTGATTTGAGGAGAAAGGACAACGTATACGAAGATTATAATAATTATTCAAGCGTTCCAGTTCGAAGAAAATAAATAATTTATACGAAGAATTTCAAGAAGTATTCAGTCGTTCCCAGGATGAAGAGAACGAACCACTTCTACGAAGATTACAAGAATTATTCAGGCGTTCCCAGGACGAAGAAATAGAAAATTTACGGAATAATCATCAGTTCGAGACCATCCAGAACCACCGAGAGGCGTTCCCAGGACGAAGTCGTGGATCTGCGGCGATGGTGTTCTCAGAACGAAGTCGCTTAACTGCTGTGCTGGTGTTCCCAGGATGAAGATGCGGATCATTCGATGCTGAGTTCCAGTATTAAGGAGTCAGAAACCGTACTAGATAGTTCTATTACCCCGAACTATTACTACAGGTCGGTCGTATCTTTCTTAATGAATCTCGTATAACTTACGAACTTTTCAGAACTAAAACCCCGGAATATTTAAAATCATTAAATTCATTTTACGCACCAGTTTTCTTCTAATACCAGAATGTTGACATCTCTTATAACTTGAGTTACTATTTAAATATAGTGTTTCATATAATCTAGAGATCTAGCGATAACACCATGACATACCCTGCTCTACCTACTGAATAGCTATGATAATGAAAATTACGTCACTTTGTACATAATTCATTCAATAATTGAAGTCATTTAATAAAATAGATGAAATGAGTTTGACGATATTTTACTGGTATGAAGCAAACCATTTATATCACGTTGTATTAATTGAATGACACTGAAAAGTAATAACCTTTGTTTTTCGTTCACTATACTAATATTGTGGCATTCATAGTTAAGTCAAAATATTCACACCCTTTTATTGTTTACTTTTAATTCATATACATATTCAATTTATTACAACTTCTTAGAAGTTGTTGGCACCCATTAATTATCATTAAATGATTATTTCTTTCGATTTGATTTTATAAATTCATTAGAATGGGTATAAGTTTATTCGAGTTATTTGAAGTCAAACTATTTTATAATAATTGATAAATGTTTTGACGGAATTAACCCATTTAGGGCATGTACAGTTTTCACAATTTAGCTGTGTTCTTCTACAGCTTATGCACTTAATAATTATAGGATCTAGAAAAATGAATATTTACAAACATTGCGAACTTTTTTGGTACACGTATTTTGTCCATTGGCGAGTTGTGTTATAGCTAATTAGTTAGGTAGTAGGCACAGATGTGACTGCTCAAATTTGGCAGGTCCTTTATGCTGTATATATAAATACATGATTTTAATCTTGTTGTCTTACATTTTTATTGATCAAAATGTTCATATCCCATAAAAACATGAACCGTCTTTGTTTAGTAAATAGTTCTCACTCTTTTAATGTTCTAGGCCTTCTTACATTTGATTTGTAACAAAGTTTTCTACATGTTTAGTTATAAAAGTGATGTGAATTAAATGTATTAGGAACTGTATTTTTCTTTAAAAATTTAATGCTGCAATCAGCTTTCCTATAATCTGCAGTGATTAAGTGTTATAAGCAGATATGCAGGTTCACTCAGAAATGTACTTTAGTGATCATCCCTGCTAACTTTGGTTTTCATTATTTAAAACTTTTTTTAAGGTGTACTGTTCTATGTTAGGCATAAAACACAAACTCTTACAATGAGGAATGATACAATATTGTACCATTATTTAAATGCTTAAATGGAAAAGTATTATATGCTTCCTTGCGGCCAAATGCAGCATTAGGCAGTGACTGCTTTCTGTCTCTCAGTTCCTCCCTTCACCCAGTGTCACATACCATCAGAGGGCAGGTACCTCAAGATGTCCATATTTTTGTTTTGGTTAATGTAAATTCGAGCATCAAGAGTATTTACCAGTGGTTTTAACATGAAATTTGTTTACAAAGATAGATGTGTTCATTGTTAAGGGCTCGGTTCACACCCACACAAGTCAAAGTTAGGGATTTACATGTCAAATTTAAATGCACACACTAGGAATTCTTTTATCAAAACGTCGAAGGTCTTGGAACCAAATCTATTGAATTTTTCTATGATCTTCTCTACTTCCACTATATCATTTGCTTAATTGTTTAATAACCATAGGCTAAATTTCAAGGACCATTATATTATCTGTAGAAATGATAGAGATGCTTTACTGATTACGAAAGAACGTGACAGGGGTGTTTTGATATCAGTCAACAAACTTAATTTTTTTCATTTCAATTTATTAATGCCTTTGATTACCTTGGAATTTAAGCTGTGTGGGTTAAAATTATAACATCGCCAAATAAATTTGTTATTCTTAGAAATATATATTTACCTCCACATACACTACAAATACATATCAGTTGTACATTGAGGCTCTCGAAGATAAACATACCTGTTATCAAGATGATATTGTAATTTTGGTGATTTTAATCTACCTGGTGTGGATCGGTCCAATAAACAGACAAATAACATCACACGTGGATTCATCAAAAATAAGGCACAGTCTCTGCTTAATTTTTCATCAAATTTTGATCTATTACAATGCAATAATACTTTAGTATCTAAAAATCTTTCAGATCTGTGTAATTTATTTCAGTGCACAGTAATTCAAGCAGATGAAGCTCTCGTCAAAGAAGACATCTATCATCGTGCCTTAACAATAAAAATTATAGACAGTTTTTCCTTCATTATCACTCCATGTACTGTCTTTAAGAACTTTAAAAAGGCTGATTACTTTGGTCTTTATAATTTCAAAAAAAGTTCTGATTGGTCCGACTTTTACAAATCCTCTAATCCCAACGACCTAGTCAAACAATTCACCATTTGTTGATGTAATAACATTAGTGTCTTTATTTCGGTGATTACAAAAAAGTCTCTAATTACCCTTGCTGGTTTTGCAGTGAGTTAATTCAAGCACTAAAATCTAAGAAACACTATCATAAACTTTTAAAGAAATAACATGTATTTAACAATCACTTTTTCTTTCTACGAGAAGTATTTCAAAACCTTAATCAAGTGTGACAAAATTAATTGGCCAGAACTATTAATAGCAACATCAAGACCGATCCTAAAACATTTTAGTGCCTTGTTAAATTAATGAAAGGCTGTTTTTATGAATAAAGTGCACTAAACGTTAACGGTGTATTTCTAGTGTTCCAGCGGTTCTATCTAAAGTTTTTATTCTGATTATTTTCTTGTGTTTATTTGTCCTCTAATGATAAGATCCAAACTACTACTTCAAACTTGTGTTATGATACAATCTCAGTTTCTACCATTTCGGAAAGCCTTGTGCTTTGGGGTATAAGTCCTTTAAATCTTCCATGTTCTCTGGTCCGGATTAAGCAACTAACTTTATTCTTAAAGGTTGTTCTCACCTACTAGTACCTCGTCTGAAACATTTATTCAATATGAGCTTCAAAACTCAAGTTTTTCAAAAAAATGGAAAATAGCAAAGGTTATTCCCAGCGATAAAAGTGGTCCCAAATTAAGTGTTACTAATTAGCAACCTAATTCTCTCCTCAATTATTTTTAAAATCTTCAACTACCCTTAAAAACAAATTAATACAGCGAAAATAAGAAAACTAAATTACGTAAAATAAACAAACGTACCAACTGCGGGAATATGTTACCGACAAATGGTAACAATACCTCTAAGATTTTGCCTCTATTGACACACAATTTATAGGAAAAATTCTTGACCAATGACAAACCTCAACTAAAGAATTATCAAAGCACAGGTTACCCATTTGAGACTTCTCACCAGTCGACAGCCAATAAACAGAGAAATTTGCCCTAGTGTACAGAGGTCTGTGCTGTGCATCTTGGAGGTCATCAAAACCACAAAGTTTTCCAGTCCTAGGTGTTACATGTTTTGTTCTTGGTTAAATGTTAGTTACACCATAACGTGATGTTGCAGACGGAAGTGGACATCATTGACGACATTGACGAGTACCAGACGTGGCCGGGCTGGCTGGTGATGGTTTTTCGCACCCTCATCATGGTGTGGTTCCTGTTTGAACTGCGCAACACCATGCTGTACGAGCACAACTCCCAGAAACTGAACTTCTTCCTGCACTTCGGGGCGTCAGCGCTGGTGTGGTTCATCTACCTGCCTGTCGTGGCCCTCATCGCCCTGCAGGTCTCCACCCTCTGGAGGTTCAAGCTGCTCCTGGGTGAGTTCACAGTTCACTGTATCCCTACTGGTGTTCAGCACTGAGGTATTCTGTTGTTTTATGGTTTAGTTTATTTGAATTTTATAAAAATTTGTTCAATTAATAATTATTTATTTTCATTTTGTTGGCTTGGTTGTTATCCGTATGAACATAATATTTTGGTATCTTATTTTATTTAAAATTCTCTTAGTTCTGAATAATTTATTTTAAATGTATTTATAATCCGGTGTTGTGTTTCTAGCATTTTTGATTATTGTATTAGCATGAAAAAACATTGTCTGGTGTTAGCACATTTAGCATGAGAAAAACGCACAGGGGTTCGCACTGTTATGCAGTTATGTAATTATCTGGAATAGAATGTTGGGTAGAGCTTATTTTTGTCAGCCAGTCAGAATCAATCACCTACACACTTGTAAAGGACATGGATTTAGAAATCTATAGAACTTTCAATTAATATTATCAAGCTCTGTGGTTGGTGGAGAAATCCATGTGTTTTAAGTGTTATGTTTCCGTTGGTTGTCAGGTTGAACCATTTGGGTAAAGGCAGCTGCCTGGCACTTTAGTTGTCACTTGGCAGTCGAACCAACAGGTTACATTGCTTGGCAGCTCATAAATCTAACAAGTTAATTGTAGCGCTGAGAAATTTCATGCCTGCTTGCTCTGGCCCAAGCTGCAGTAGTAAATGCTTTTGCTTACCGTGTTTTATCGCATAATCGTTGCACATTTTATACTAAAATCAAGTTTGAAAAGCAGGGGTGCAACATTTATGTGGAAAAAAATGTTTATTTGTTAGGTATAGTTATTCATAAAAAAGAACTTATTCGTGGAAAGTACATTTATTTAAAAGTTGAGTATACAAGAGCACGCCGAACAATTTAAATTAATGTCATGCAACAAAAACCATTCTTCAACTTTAAATAGAAAAACCAAAACTATGATGTGAACGTGAGTCATTACACATAACTACATATCTTCGTAGTACACACTTACCTCGGAAGAGTGCGGGCCATCAAATGTAGTTATCTCTGCACTCAACAGAGAGTGTGCGTTGCATGCAATCATCGAGATATCAATATTTGACTATGTGTGCGTGCTCTATATGGGAAGCAACATAACCAAACATGAATGATGCCAACTAGCGCTGGCTACATTTTTGTAAGCGGTACACCGCGACGACGCAGACGAACAGATGAAAGTTATAACGTTTGAAATTGTCTTTAAAAGAAAATTTACACATCACACAACTTCGTATTTCCATTAATTAAATAAGTATATAAAGGCAATATTTACACTTTATAGAAAGTAAATATTTAATTTCCTTTAATATTTATTGAGTTTAATTATATTCCTTATGTTTATTTGTACTCTATGATTAACCCAGACTGTAAATTTCTTTCATTATCGTTTGTCTATGTATTACTCTATGTTATTTTAATTTTAAATATTGTCAAAGTTAGCATAGCAGTATTTTTTTTTTAATTAACTATTAATTTAAAGATGAACACGTCAGAAATGGTTAGTAATTTTACTATCTTTTGTTTTAACAACAAACTAAAGAAAATTGTTTACTAGTGACGGAAAAATATTATTTTAGAACGAATTGATACTGGAGGAAGACAACAGCTAAAACGCAACGATTCTGAAATTAATTTATAATTGAATATTTTATAGAAGATTGGAAATGGTCATTAATGCAAATATTAGCTGAGTTTGGAAGAAAATAATAATTTTAATCTACGAAGTTTCTACTCAGACATCAAGATTATAAATAATTCTTTAAGAAGAGAAGTCATCATAAATCTGTATTCAAGAGATTGCCAAATGACTTTGATATGCTTTGAAAACTACAAAGATTGAATACTGTTTGTAAATACGAAGAAAGAAGAATCCTGTTGAAAATGAAAAGTCACAGTTCGAGTCGGGAAGGATGAACGTCTCACAATCCAGCCCAGTTGCAGCCCATAGTCGGAAGGATGGAGATGCTTCGGCGTGTATTCCTGCCGCACGATAGAGTACGGAGGAGCAACCCAACTATCACAGTCCTTGACGAGTCTAAACAAGGAGTCTCCGAGAACCTACACGTCTCGTGGGTATCCTGCAGCAAGGTTTGGTCCCTTACCCATCACCCGAAGACTCACTGAATATAAGTCCCAGAACGAATTACAATTTAAGAAAAACTAACATATTTTCACCTATCTAGACTCTGTAATATTATATTGAATATGCCCTGTAAAGAAAACCTATTAACTTGTTCATCTTTAGATTTTAAAATCAAATTCCGGAATCGCGATCCCGATCAAGATAGTATAATTTAGTTTGGATGGAATTTGGTATTGGAATAACGTAATACTATTTTTGGTTGACTAGTACTGCAAGAAACATACCCAGTAGTCCACGCTCTACCATACTGAAGTTAGTTAGAAATAAATAACTTCCAATAATTAACATTTGATATTAAAATAATTCACTCAAGTGAAAAGAATTGTTAGATGTTTGAAATTGACAGTATTATCAAATTCAATCTGGAGTTTAGAATAAGTTAATTTAAGTTAAATTTTCTATTAAGTGTTATTTTGGTGCATGTCAAAGTGTATTGTCACCGTCGTCACAAGCACTGCACATAAATATAAACAGTACATTTGGATTTGATTACACTTTATTCCAAGGTCAAGTCACGATATTAGTATTTAACATACTTTTGAAACACCTTACCTTAACTTTCACACACAAGCTTCTTAATACAATTCTTAATACTGAGAGAGTTAGGCTAGAGTAGCAGAAATTATTAAATAAATTAAAAAATTTCATTTTTGACACTAGCTGACTCCATAAGTAAGAGGTAATATCCGAATAAATATTAGATTTATATTTTTAAATACATAGTTTTATACAGAAAAAATACCCACACAAAGCGCTCGGAATCTAATAGCGGTACCAAAAACATCATGCGACATTTACGTCAGAGGTGTTTTTGACGTGACAACGTCTAATAAATCGATGAATGCCGGCTGCACACACGAAAAAGTGTCCCACTACGGATGTTCCACTATGGATGTGTTCTGTTTGCTCATTGTACGCATGCGTGGCTGTCTCTTCATGCTCATTGTACGCATGCGTGGCATCTCTCTTCCACTCGATTGGAACAACCATCGATTTGACTTTTCAATCATATTTTCGTTGTTTGAATTATTAATATTATGTAATTTAACAATCGTCCACCGATTTTCAGCACAATCGGTACGGTTATTTAAAAGTAATGTTGAAAATTCAATTACGTTTTTAACCAACAATGGTGTTTTACAGTTACACATAATAATTCAAATTACACCCGGGATCTTTTGCACAATGTTTTAAAAAATATTGTAACACATTATAAATAAGTTTTGTGTATTTGTTATAAAATCATGTTAATATTATACCCCTACTGTGAACAAAGTTTTTATAAATATATATATATATATATATATATAACATTTGAAACTACATTATCTTAGTATGGCCTCGTGAGCGTGTGGTTAGCGTACCTAACTCTTAATGTAAAGGTTGTCGGTTTGAAACCCGGCAGTTGCGAAATTTTTTTTTATACTTGTAAAAATAAATATGGCGCACGCAACATTTCAAAAGTAATAAATATATTTGAATTAATAAATGCAAATAAAAGTAAATTTATTAATTCAATTGCACATTTCATTTCACTCCTTTGTATCCATACAAAATAGTGATAATTCAATAAAAATGATTCAATTTTATTCATAAAAGTATGCAGAGGTAGATTTTATCATGCAAAAGATTGAATAATTAAAAAAAAATTCTTTCTCAAAGAATATAATATTTTTAATGCCTAAATGGTTTGGTTGCAAAAACCTATTATGGCTCAATCTCAGACCGAATATGATATTTCCTTTTCTTCTGGATCAATTATTTCATCAATGTTTTGTTATGACGTTGTCACGTTAAACTATCGTCCGTAAACCGACTTTACAGACAACCATTTTTTTATCCAAATTTGATGCCCTAAAATAGGGATTCGACGATTATGTGATAAAAGAGAGTAACTTAAATTTATTAGGCATACAGGCATGAGCCTTTTTGGCCCCAGGTGCCCAAGTAGTAATCTCCCGTAGGGACTGTTCTTCTGTTAACCATACGCTGTTATGAGGAACAGAGTGACGGTTATCGACAATTTTCTTTCAAATGGTAACTTGGGTTTTTGGTGCCACTGAACAGTAATGTTTTGGTCATAACGACAAAAAATTATTGATGTTAATTGGAAAAAATTTTCTGGAGCAACTGTCATTTTTGATGATGAATTAATTTCAAAATGTTTTCGATGTTATCTTATAAAGTGAAGGAAAACCTACCCTCATAATCCAGAACTTTTTTTTTCCTCTTTCTGCTATTTTTATTTTAATGGTTTTCGTAAATTAATTTTGTAAGGTCGTTAATAGCCGGGGCAATATAACGCCTTTCAACTGTTTTGTGTAGTACATATATGAACATTCTGAATGCCAGTTTTGCACAGTGTTTGCCTAATAAATGGGAGAATATTGTAAAATATTTTAAAAATAGTGTGCCGTTTATCATAATTTTCGGGCACAAATTTTGAATTTTAAATGTTATTTTAAATTTTTATAGAAGACGTAATCTCATATATATTTTCCACCAGTATGTCAATAAAGCTTTTAACCTTTTGCTTGGTGTTACGGCTGTATTTCTCTAAGCATGCCTGGTAGCTTAACCAGCACGTTTCATAGTAACTCTTCAAGGTAATGATAATTTACAGAAAGTTTTATATGGATTTTGTCAATAATTTGATGGGTTCCATTTAAAATATGTTTAAGGTTGTGATGTAATCTTCCAGTGTGTTTTACTTTGTGACTGTAAGGAGTATAAATAATAAATTACTAATATGCGTTAAGAATTCTTGTATTTAAGAATGGGTGTCACAGAATCTATATATGAAAGATTAGATAATATAACCAATCTGACACTAATATGTTAATTCCTTAAACAAACTTAAATCATTAACTATAATATATATTATAATATATAATGTACACATATTATGTGTTTGTTATTGAGATTCCTAACAACCCAGTGTTTTTCTAAAACCGGTTAACGTCGAAATATGTTATATTTTAATAGGATAATTTTCCTAAAGTATATATAAAGTAGACACATCACTGGAGAGGGACATCACACGGCTCTCAGTCGGTAGAAGCTCGGAGTTCTCGTTCTTCAGGACCACTAGGTACTTCCCTCGTGGACTGCAGCTAGGAGGCGTATGCTGGAATGGACTTCTAGACTACGGCTAGCTATAGTTGTTCTGGAACTAGGCTTCCAGCAATCAATTCGGCATCTGAAAAGTTGAAGTATTAGGAATGGTCTCACCGAATCGAAGACAGATTATTCATCGGACTAGACGTTTGTTTGTCGGCGACCCATGGTGTAGGTGGTTTCGGCAGGAACCATACATCAAGACGTCACATGGGTGGGTTGATACAGATGAAATTTTAATAAATATGCTAACCATGCATATCGCAAGATATGATTATCTTCTTAGAATATCTATTGTCTATGTAGGACGCCGAAAATAAGTAAGAACACAAACTAGCACAAGAACTAAGGTCATTTCACCATTGCCAACTATTACATTCTCTCCCCACCATACACGGCCATATTTCTTTTTTTAATCTCCCCGCTTGTTGTAGCAACCCCAGGCGAAAACCAAAGAAGACTCGTTAACACAGCAAAGACAGCGATGTGGATTCGGTTATTTTGTCTATGACATAATGCTTGGCTTATGAACTATAATAAAACTGAATACTATCCCAAAGAAATGTGTAGATGACCAAATAGAAACAAGCCTAGGAGTTTGGATTAAATCAAAAGTGTATCCTGGGTTGTTAGAACTCACTTACATTTAAATATCAATTAAATAATATGTACATAAAACATGAATAATAATAATAATATGACACAAATAATAACTGTAAATATTCTGAGTAGTTACAAAGGATACCACAAAAATTAATCTGCTTTTTAATTTCATTTAATTTTGTTTCCATTACTGTACACTCCGACGTAATCTTGTGCAACCCAGTGCACCTGCGCTTGTTTGCAGGCCCAATTAGATACCTTTTGCTGACCATTGGTTGATAGCAGTATCTCGGCAGCGGTTTGCATCACGTTTTCTCCCTGTAACAGTATGACTTTTCATGCTAGCGAACGCTACCCCAAGCCCACTGCTAGCAACTTTCATTTCTCGGAGGCAAGCATAGGTAAGCTGTTTGCCAGCACGTCAAGGACCATGTTACAGTCCTCGGTGACGCCTTGGGACGGTCCACATGACGCCTTTCCCAGGCGAGTTAGCAAGTTTACACCCCCCTTCCCTCATCTCCCACCTGTGGCTTCACTAGAACTTCAACCCGGAGCATCGAACTCCCGTGAACCCACTCAGGGTACATGGTCTCCCCAAGGACATTCGCCCTTGTCAAACAGAGCCTTCAGCTAAGCCTAGTGGTGGGAAAAATCCCTAACCTTGCTCTGTCCGCTGGTTGCGATGGTGCCCAGAGCACTCTAGCGGACGTTTCTGTGACCCTCCAGCCAGATTCTCATCTTGGCCGCCGGAGCGCACTACTCATCCATCCCATAAGAGACAGCTTGTCACAATCGACTTTGGCAGCAGTCGCGGTGCGATTGCGATCTTAGTCCACCTGCGACTCGCGTGAGAGTCTGCTTCGCCCCTTCAGGCATATTCGGTTACCTTCAGGCAATCACAACCCCCCCCCCCTCCCCCCTCTTTGGATGGGGGCAGTAACTTTCTTTAATTAGGCACGCTGATGCCATTTTTGAACATTCGGCGGGCAGCATCTGGTCAGTACAGACCACGCGTCATGATTCACGAGAGTCAATCTCTGTTGTAGATCCAAGACTCGACACTACGTCATGTAGTCGCCAACGTCAAGGCATTGATGCCTTATTTTTCTAATTTTTAAATTTGGCTGCCCGTGCTAGTTTTTTTTTTTTTTATCTAAATTATTTCTCCTTTTCTCGTCATGGCTTCCGCGGGCTTCCGCGCCGGGAATTGCTTACTCGACTCCTGAAGCCAGCTAACGTGACTTCACCCTGCTGTTTGGGTAAGTGATCGTCATATTTCCCCCTCCGCCCCCTTTTTTGCCTTTCCCTAGGCGTAGTCTTGCCCAGACTTAGCCGCCTTTTAACCAGTCTAAGCAATTTGGGACTTTGGTTACAGGCCGGGTGCAAGAATAACATGCAAGAATAACATGCAAGATTAGCCTGCAAGAATTAGAATGGAACTTCTCTGCCAAAATTAGCAGTCCGTGATTGGCTACCATGCAGTCACAAGTTTTCTCCCCTCCCGGTCGACATACAAGTTTCTACATAAAATGATTTCTTCTGGACTTAAATCTACCGAAACCTCCGGTGCCAGGACCGCCAGATTTAAGGACACAGGATTTAGTTAAAAAAATTTCAAAGGAAAATTAAAAATGAAATGTAATTGTCTTTCTTTTGAGCCTGCGAGGTCACTTAAAACCAGGGTCAAGTTTAAGAGATATAGTTGTTTACTTTTATATGTAATTTGTTGCCTCGGGGCTCCCTTCTGTTTATAATTAATATATTTTAATACATGTGTACTTAAAGATTAAAGAAAAGAAAAAGCTAAGTAAATTATTTTAGTAAAAGGGCAGTTATATAAATCAAACCAGCAAGAGTTCCTAGTAGGTTATAAGTAAGTTCCTTTGTACGACGTCTGGGCTCCTCTGTGATTATTGTTGTTGTTGTTTTGTTTTTGGGCTGATGCTTCCAAGGCCTTAATTTTTACTTATTATTTTATTGAGTGTTTACCTGCAGCCCAGCGTACGTTACAATAGAGAAAATATAAGGGAACTCGGTTCCTTTTTAAACATGTTTTCTTG
Organism: Bacillus rossius redtenbacheri; assembly: GCF_032445375.1. Lineage (NCBI taxonomy): Eukaryota > Metazoa > Arthropoda > Insecta > Phasmatodea > Bacillidae > Bacillus > Bacillus rossius. The sequence goes on along the minus strand of NC_086330.1, from coordinate 243,393,628 downwards.
CCCAGTTTGCAATATTCTGTATTTGGGATTAATATTTTTTTTTTCCTGAATACTATATACTAGGGTTGTGCGAATACTGGTACATGTAACTTAAACATACACAATAGTCCCAGAACTTTTGTAAAAATGAAATTAAAAATAACTTTATTTTGCAATTATCTTTTATGAAAATTGTTTACAAATCTAATTAAAAGACCCTTTGTTTTTTTTAATATGAAGAAAATGTAATTAAACTTTACTACACCATATTTGCATCTCTGTCAACTTATGAAGTACTTATAAATAAAATTTTTCACAAATTACAATTTAAATGCATTGTTATGGTCACAATTTTTTTCTGATCCAAAATTTTTTTATAAATTTAGTTTTATGAGATTGAAATGAAAAGTAATCACTTGTGAAATTAATTATAGTGATAATCCAAAAAAATTTGACGTTATTTGGGATTCTGAATTGTTATGTAATTTGACATCAACCGGGGCTTTGCTTCATAAGCCCGGTTGGACTAAACTCCCTTCCTTGACCTTCACTCGTTCCTTCCCGGCGTGGAATTACCAAAGTACGTAGTCATGTGTTTTCAAACAGCGCGCCACGAACTACCGAAAGACAACGTTTTAAGCTCAGTGCTTCGGTACAACAATGGCGCTATAGCGGACTGGAACTAAACTAACCTGGATCCTGTTTTATAAGTTAGTTTAGTAATAACTGTATGTTCACATGTAGCTAAGTAACGAGTGGGCATGTATATTTTATGTTAGTATTTTAAGAGTGCTTATCTTGTTTACCCATGGCACAAAACTAAACTAGTTTAACGGTTCTGTGGTTCGTCGGAAGACACATTGTCGCCGGTAGAAGCACGCCCTTCCGGCCCAGTCTGCAACTAGCAACGGTCGAGGTGAGATGCATACGCACCCCGGGGACTTCATCCATTTGCATTGCTGAACTGAACTTATATCTGTTAACGTAATTCAATCTCAGTCAATTTTATTTTATCCCCGGGGCTTGCCTTGGCCGGCAGACTGTTCAGTTCATTATATTTTAACCCTTAGCAGACTTTGCCAGACAGCTAAGCGACATCATCTTGTGCGACCACTGTGTGGTCCGGCTCTCGCCTAGCTCAGTTCGTGCCGTGGGTACTGTGTAACCTAATGTCGAAGTATAATAAAAAATGTACTGAGTTCACAGTGTTATTTACTGACCACGTGCCAGCTCTCCTAGGTATCAGGCGTGTGTGTCGCCTTTAAGAGCCCACTGGAATGTGCAACCATCTTCGTCATGTGTAAGCGTGCCCGACGCTGAGAGCGGGCTAGATTTGTGCGATAATTGGAGGCTAGGAGGGACCGAATCTTGTTCCCCACACGGGCGACATCGCGCCCTGAGACGAGTCTCTGCCGGGTCTGTGTGCCCTTATCATACGGTGGCGCCCAAATTCACAACCGTTGATGATTCACACCCTCTGGAACCACGACAAATTATTATATGTTTTTATTTAAGATTGTTTTACAGTTTAGGTCATCATTAATTTGAGTATCGTCTCCAATGTTGTCTTATAAATAAGTTAGCCTTACATTCAAGATTCTCCATTTGGTCCACATTATTATACTTGAAAGACATTTTGCATTTCACATTCATGGTTGTGTTGCAGTCAAAGTCGTAGTCACGTCGAGGCTATCATATTCAAGATAGCTCTACATTAGAGAGCATCTTTTATTTTTTAACTCAAGGGTTTATAATGTTGTGGTCGTTCACTATGACAAATTGGATAATATACTCAGAAATTTATTATTTTTAATTTTAATATTTTTTTTATTGAGAAGGTTATAGTTGAGTTCTAACTAATACACTTATTTCTTATTTTATACAGGAAGAGTCTGAACTTTAGCTGCTGGTTCATCATGACAAAATAAGTAAGAAATACTTAATGCCTTATTACTAAAAACAAAAACTTATGGTCTTAAGTGCTTTTCTACTCTGGTATATGCCTTTGCATTTTGACATAAACAACAACTTTATTGTGAGTAATAAAGAAAATATTTAAGACTAGTTAGTTGTAAGGCGCCTAAGGCACACGTTGAAAAATGATGAATATAACAAACACTTTAATTATTTAATATACACAAATTTTTTATCAAAAATTCAATCTCTTTTGATATTCAGCAAATGAAAATTATTTCATATATATGTGTGTGTATGTGTGTGTGAAATGATAAAGAATATTTGAAAACATTATATATATTAAGTGCATCTGTGCTATTTACCTATAATTTTACCAGCAAGAAATAAAGTGACCACAAAAGAAGAATATGATGTAAATATTATATACAAATACAAAAAAAAACAAATCTACCAAAAATCTTTCAGACATACAAAAACACATGCACATGCACACGCACACGCACAGGATGGGTCGGTACTGGTTCTCGGTTCTTGGTTCCTACGGTTCTCAGCATTTTAACCAGCTCCGAGAACCGCAGCTAAAATGTCTGTGGAATATATTTATCTCTAACTATAAAATAAATTACACGTGGCTATATTTAATATTCTCGCCACATCTGTAAACAAAGTACGTTTTTCAATCAAAACATAACAGTTGAAGTTGCCACAGATGTAGTTCATCGATGTATGCCACTGTATAACGTGCCGCAGCAGAGAGATGAGAACAGAAAGATGCCATGTTTGTTTCAATGGTTTTTAAAATAGGCATCTAATTGAGTCGTTGACACGCAAGTATGGGTGACTGGTGGATAAAGAACAATTAAAAGTGCAAATTCCATAGTATATTTGTTTAATAGAATTGATGCTTGATTTTAAATATTTCCGTAGTAATTGTTGGCACTCTACAATTTAATGCTTTTTGTGAAGTTCTGTGGAATGTAAGTTCACTACATCTGCAGCCATCTAGCGGAATGGCTAGTAACTTTCTCTTTTAGGCAAACGGGATTGCTTTGAAAGTGGCACATCTTTGTTTTTAGTGTAATAGCGTTGGTGAAAATCCCGCGGACACATGATTTATATTTATTTTATATATATATATATATATGGGTCATTCCACGCAAAAGGGGAAATTTCATATCCCAGCCTCATTTCTTAAATAAAATATTGTCCAATAAACGTGACAATTTTTTTAATAATGTACTATAAATTGTTTTAAAAGACAGTAAACTTGAAATGTCAGATAATTTTAAAAAAATGTATTTAAAAAATCGTTTAGCCTGGAAATATCATTCCCTCACTGTTCCCCAACCACAGTTAACATGTTGTGACACAATTTCTTTTTGAAAGTTATGAGCAATGAGATTTCATAATTATTAGGGTTAATCCAAACAATTAAAAGTTTTAGAAAATGTGTACATTTCATTTTTCCTACCTATCGTCTTAAAAATAAAAAAAGTTAAATTATGTCCCCATGTTCGGGTATCATTCCCTCACATCTCGATGTTAACTAATTTTCTGGTCAGTAGATGCCTATGAAGGCCATTGTTAGTGAGTCAGTAGATAGCTATCTTAGTTGTTGATGTGAAGCTGTGATAGTTTCAGGCTCAATGGTGATTATTAATTTTTTATAAATTCAATAAGTTTTGAAATTTCATGAGTATTTTTTCTACACATCATTCCCTCACAAATCATTAATCAGCTGTAAGTAAAGTAAAAAATTTAGTTTTAATAGTTTTACGTAACAATAAATGGGTATTTCCCCAAACTGTAAGGAAAAGTTTAACAAGTTCAACCTGCTGTGTTTGAGGAACAGTTAACTACAATTTCATCATTCCCTCACCATCATTCCCTCACTATGAGGGAATGATGAGTGTTGTGAGGGAATGATGTCCAATGTACACAAGAAACCATCGGACTTGGTAAGAGAGCTTTGTTGTTGCAAAGACAATTTAGCTTGTCTTCAGAGAAAATGCAATGCTTGCAAGAGCAAGACTATTTACTATGAAATCATAGATCCTGAGCAAGAAGTCAAAGTAAAAAAGTGGATGGTAAAAGTGCAATGGATAGAGGTTAAAGGCCAAAAAAAGAAGGTAAGTAAACCATTAAAATAAGAGTTTATTATTGATGTAAGATCATTGGTAACTGAGCTGGAAACTATCTTTCCTAGATACCTTCTCCATATAGGCACACCAGTACAAGACTCTAAATGCAGCAAAAAATCGGTTGGATGAAAGTTCTGCATTTATTCATATAGACTTTAGTGAGAACTATAATTGCAAATTCAGTGAAGAAATACAGGCTGTTCATTTTGGTGGAGGAAGGGAACAAATTACCCTTCACACTGGTGTATTTTATCTTAAACAAGAAAATTGAAGGCAAACTTTCGTCCTGTGTCAAGGCACATCCATTTTATTCATTGAGCAAGTCATTAAGACATGATGCATTTTCGGTTTGGGCTCATCTTAAGCCTGTTTTCGAGTGGGCATTCCAACAAAATATCAACTTGACAAACATACACATACAGAGTGATGTGAGTTGTTACACAGTATAGGAATAAAACAATGTTCTGCATATAAAAAAAACTAAGTCATATATTTCCCAACATTTCAATTTTTACTTGGAACTACACCGAGTCAGGGCACGGTAAAGGTGCTCCTGATGGTATTGGGGGAACGTTGAAATGAACTGCTGACCGCATAGTTGCGCAAGGCAAATATGTTGAAAATTTTGAGTGCCTTACAAATGTACTGAAACAGCATTATCCAGGTGTGAAGATTTTTGAAATTCAACACAAAGACATTAGTGCAATGGAAGATCTAGCCAAACATGCAGGAAATGTTAAGTGTTTCGCCGGCACATTGAAAGTGCATCAGGTTATGTTCAATTCGGCTTTTCCAGTTCTACATTTCAGAAGTTTAAGTTGTTTTGAATGCAAAAGTGAATGCTCTCACTTCCACTTGGGCAAAGGTTTTCAATTTGAAACATCTGCAGCTACCAGTAATGTAATGCAAGACAAACCAGAAAGCAAAACATCTGGTCCTTCTTCCAGAAACCCCAATAAAGGTACTATACTTTTTCTACCTACAGAGACTGACAAATCTGTTTTGTTAGGCTCAAAGAAAAACCTCCGATATGAAGATGTCTATTCATCATCGGATGAAGATGATAATCTAGGGACCAAAAACTCTCTTCCACTCGGAAGTTTTGTCCTAGTTCGTTTTAGCAGTGACAAGAAGAAAAAGAACACAACAAAAAATTTGCCAGTTCCTGGGAATTATCCAAAGTTGTGTACAAAACAATGAAATCGAAGTCATGTTTTTGAAAAATTCTTGTGGGGACAATACATTATTTTATGTAGATGAAAATGATGTATGTTTTGTATCTGTTAAACAAATTGTTGCCACTGTCACAACTCCTATTGTTATTAACAAAGGGTGTAGGATTTTTTATAAATTTAATGACCCAATTCGAGTCTTCTAATGACATGCCAAGGCTTTATTTTCCCTTCAGATATTGTAATTTGTGGTAAGATAAATATAGTGTACGTAGTTTGTAAAACTAGATTCAAATTGTAATTTAAACTTGGCATAGCAAACTCACGAGACTGATTACATGCTGTTTTAGCAACTGATTATGCTTAAATTAGTATTTTAATATTGAAAGTTGTACATTATTCAATTGAAAATTATGTAACTTTGGTTAAGAAACAAACATGTTGCCAAGGAAACCAGAATATCAGAACCGAATCATTCCCTCATTCTACATTTATCATTCCCTCACACGTCATTCCCTCACCCATCATTCCCTCACATCAGAGAGAAATATTTTATTTTATAAATGTGTTGAAATTCAATATTGTTCACTGCCCATATAAGTAGTCAGTTACTGAGGTCTTCTGGTTTTTTTTGACTAAATAAAAACCATTTTCAAAAAATTTTTTTTTACAACTGTCTCACAATATATATTTGCCCTATTACATGGAATGACCCATATATATATATATATATATATATATATATATATATATATAATATCAAAGTGGTATATGGATGTGTAGATGTATTTTACTATTGACTGGTCAAACAAAATGCTTGTTGACATTTGTAAAGTATAAGTATTCTGGCAAAATAGTGCAAATTGTGTAAGAAATGCCATCAGAAGTGTGGCAGTAATTTATTGTTGAATGCAAACAAACTGAATTCGATGTAGACAATAAGTTTCATGGATAATTTATTAATTTAATTCTTTGAAAGTTCACCATAATTTTATTTATTTTTATTATTGTAATATTTTCTTTTTATTCCTATGTTTTAAAGGAGGGTGTATGTAGATTCTTGAGGTAATTGGTACTTTAATATAGTAAATTTTAATTTTATTAAATGTTCTCTATATTATTTAGAATTATTTTTCACTAATACATATTTCATATGTAATAATAGGTTGGTGTGTGTTCTGTAGCTTGAAAACTATACTAAACCTTTTAATTTTGCTTTGATAGCCTCTTTAAAGACTGAAACATTATGCCAATGCATTTCTTTGTAAGCATACAATAAAAACATTGAGGACAGAACAATACAAACAAATTATTATTACCAGTGTTATAAACAGTAACAGTAAAATGTTGAAGATGTAAGTCTGGATACAGGCTTTTTAGTGCTTTTTTTGTAGCCAAAACAATAAATAGTTTATTACTTGAAACACCTCATAAATAATGTTTATTTTATTTTTTAAGTCAGAACCGAGAACCGATTTTTAAGAACCGGTACCGAACTGAGAACCGGGAAAAAACAGGAATTGACCCATCACTAATATATATATATATATATATATATATATATATATATATATATATATATATATATATATATATAGTTGTATATATATAGTTGTATATATGTATGTATATAAACAAAAATACAAAAGGATTTTTAATTAAAATTATTAATTCCAAATATATAAACATATTTAAAAAATAAAAACTAAGATTTAGAAAGGACATAAGTACCAAATTCAAAGTATCATCAAAATATTCCCAGTGACACAAACTCAAAAAAGGAAACATTCTCACTGTGGGTACGCCACTGCCCTTCCTTGTGGGTACGCCATTTCATGCTTCATGGCTTTCATGATCCAAATAAAAAATAATAAAAAACTAACTTTAATTCTGCATGCAAATAATTAATAGAAATAAAATAATAAAAATGACTGGAGTGATACTATAAATATGGCTGGTAAAGTTTAAATTTAATCAAAGTATTAAATGTAATTAAATACACTGTATTAAATATTAATATAAATCCATGTTTAAAATTATTTATAAAATTTAGTTAAGTAATATAGATAAATTTTAATTTTTATCGAAAATTAATAAAACACTGAATTTAAATAATAATATTTTATTTTATAATTTTTAATACAAATAAATAATACTTATGAGAACATAACCTCACTTATATAAATACACGTGAAAATAAACATAACAATTTTATAAACACAATTTCTATCACTACTATTCACAGTAAATAAATGGTTTTAGTTTTTAGTTATATAGACCAGTATTCAATATCATTAACTAAAATAGGTATATATTTAAAAGCACACATTTAATTTTTTTATTTGTATGTAGCCTTTTTTCATCTTAACAATTATTTGTTTAAAGCTGCGTGTGCATCGTATAAATTCACTTGTCATTATTTTTTCATAACGTGCCTAAAGAAGTTTAACATAACCTCACTTATGTATAATTTGTATGTAGCCTGTTTTCATCCTGTCAATTTTTTTCTATACATGCGTGCATCATAAAAATTCACTCTCATAATTTTTTTGTAATGTGCCCAAAAAAATGTTACTTCAAAAATTAATTCATTAAATTTGAGTTTATAATTTTATTCCTTACTTAATTTTAGTTAGTTAAAGGCACCCGTTGAAAAATGATGACTATAACAAACACTTTAATTTAATATACACAAAATATTTATTAAAAATTTAATTTATTTTAATATATTGTGAATGAAAGTTATTTATTTTATAAATATAATGATAAAAAAATTTTAAAAAATTTTTTTTGAAGAACCTCTTTAAAAACTATATTGCACATTAATTGTCTCAGATGATTCAGTAATCTTCCTTGCTGATGATTAATTCAATATACACTTTAATTTGACTTACAACTCTTGATCATGACAAAGCCACATACAGTTGGTCGTGTGAAGATACCTATATTAAACAATAAAATATGTAGTTCATATTTCATTGCATATATAGGTGATACCAACAAAAAAGGAAAGACATCTACATCATGACATTAATCATTCAAACACAGAAAGACATAAAGGAAGATAATGGGCCTACATATAGAAAGATAATGGTCATGTATATGGGAAGATTTGGTCAAACACATAATCATTTCCACACAGAATTATACAAATCAACTAACACACAGAATCATACATTTAAGATACTTAACTCACCGATAATGTGCAGGATGGCTTACCCAACACCAAGTTGTAGTCAAAATATTATCTTTGTGCGACGGAGTCGGCAGCAATGCTAGGAGGAACAGGTTAACAAAGAGCAATAAAAATGATATAGCCTACAGCGTTATGCAATCATTAAGTCAATGATGAACGTAATTATATATAGGATGGAACACTGAGTGTGTCTGGCTTATGTTTAATGGAACAGGGTTTTACAACCACCGCAGATTTTGTCGTCGTAAAATGATTTTGCTTAAATAACTGTGGGTAGTAAGATGTCACCAAAATTTGTGGAAAATTAAGGTGTTACCCCCAATATTTGAATAAAAACATTTTACACAGCTGTAAGTTTTGTTGTAGTCGTAGAAATTTGTAGAAATTTTTTCAGTTAAATATTATCCTGATGCTTAATGTTCTCTGTTAAATACTTTGTCAATTATGTATTTACAATAAAAATGTTGTTCAGTTTCAAATTCAAAATGCTTGGGAAGCACTTTAGACCTTAGGTTGTATAGATGTTATCAACCTATTTTGTCATGATGAACTTGCAGACAAATTTTGTTGGTCAAATTCAGACTGGACTCACTCTGTATAAACTAAATGAACATTCTAATGCACAAGATATGCTTGTAGGTTAAAAATAGTTTTGGTTGTGTATCTCATCACAACTTCTAGGCATATGTATTATTTTGAAGGAACTCCACAACACTTGACAAACCCATGGTATGGTCGTGTGTTGTTACACAAGCGTGGGCAGCATGACTGCAGGGTTGGTGGTTGCAGGAATCACGTACTCGGCCGACTGCCTAGCGTACTGCATCATGACACATCTGCTGTGGCCAGCACGCAGCGAACAGTACTTCCTGCTGGCCGAGGACGCGGACCTCGGCGACGAGCTGGACGAGTTCAACGAGGCCCCACACATCATCAACAACTACACCCGCCTGGCCGAGCCGCCCGACCTCACCAAGGTCATCACGTGAGTGACCACCGCGTGCTGGAACAAGCCCCTGCCTTGGCCCAGCGAGCCATTCTCCCTGTCCCTCTCTTATTGTGTTTGCTAGCTGCAGCTGTATTGCTCGTTTCGTCAATGTGATAAAGTATATTTTTGTATTTTTTTGCAAAAAGATTTTGTACCCTTTAACCATGCGATGTCTAGCTATGAACTGCTGATAGAATTGTTTAAATGGTTATTTGTTGTCATCAAGTAAATTAAAACTGACAAATTTAATTTTCCTTTTCTTTTTTTGATATTTTAGCTGTTATTTCCACCATTTTAATAATTTCATTACATATCTTACAAGGGTCGCACTGACACATGGTGCGGTTGTAATGGAACTTTGCACAGTGTTTTTGTTGGTTGGAGCTAGTATGCCACCGAACCATTTGCAGATGTACCAACTGTCCTTAAATATCACTAACTCCTCCTCGTCCGTGTACTGCAGGTGTTTAAAAGTGCGACAGTTCCTACACCAGTTTCCCTTACCCTGCCTGTCCATTACAACCAGCCTCGAAACATTTGAAAAATTTGGGTGCAGGTGATTTTTGTTATCCGTACTGTTTACACGGTTCTAGGCGCATACATGTCTGACCTTGAGACCGGCACATGTCTTGCACATTTCGCACAGCACGTGTTATTAAAGTAAAGAAAAGTTCCAACTTGTTTATGTTCAGCTCATTGTTAGGTTCCTAAAGTTTTGACATTTTAATGGTATGTGAAACAGAACCTTTTGCACTTGCAGCTTGGAGCATGTGCTCCTTGCAGCTGGATTCCTGGGAGGGTCATGTGCACATGGTGTTCCATTACTGAGTCCTGTTGCTCATGCTTGCTTGTTGTTCGTCTGGCCTCCTCGTTCCGTGGCACACTGCACATCACACACACACACACACAGATTCCTGTGTCTTGCCCTGTGCTCTTTGATGAATTATAATCTCGTGGAGGTTGTACGTTATTATTATGCCCCATGTTCAGGGGGTCATGTCATGTTAGGAGGGAAGGTCGTTGTAGATATTACTAATTAATAACATCTTCTGTCAATTACCTAGGACCACAGTTCTCAAATGCTAGGGTTTTCGGGAAAATTATGTTTAATTTTCACTAAGATTTGCAGTTTAGCAGTATAATCCATTTTTATAACATGGCAACACCATTATCTCCTTGTGTATGGTCTATGGAGTCTATGGCATAAACTCTATGCTTCATTTGCCACTCGTTGCCCATTTGTGTAGTTAAGCATCATGTGTTTCAAGTGGTACTGGATTTTTGTCATCACAAAAAAATTCAGTTAATTTTATGTTAAATTTATATTCTTTTCTGTTAAAAAGTTTGATTATTAAGTAACTTTAATGTACTAATGTTTAATGTATGGCATGAGATTGCATATCTGCTTATATTTTCATCACAGTTACATAAAAACAAAAATGTTTACATGAGAAGTTAGTTTAAAAGTTACGAGGTAGAAAAATTTTGCTAGCATCACATGTACTAACTCAGCAAATGTAATCAAAATCGGCCATTTAACCATGTAGCGTTTTTGGAGGGGCCTGCAATGGAATGAAAACTTTTATTTATTTGAGTCCCTACTTTTGTTGCAGAATTGTGGACAATTGGCTAAAAACAGGGTCTTTAAAATAAAAGGTGAACTCAATAAAGTTTCTGAAGTGACTGATTTAATGACAACAATCATCATCAGAGGAGGCGAAACATCCCAGCAAACACTTGTGAGCCTAAGCCATCCAAGTTGGTCTGCCTCAGGTGACGAAAAGGGAACTCACTGCCAAAACGAAATCAGAGGAAAAATAAGAAAATATCACCCTAGCCACCTCACATAGTTTGCTTTGCTCCAGTTGGGAACTTACAGGCACCAGACAGGCATTATCATAAAATTGTTGCTAATGGCTACTTGGTTCCATCCAAATTAAAAAGACATCTGGAATGCTATCATTCTGATTTAGTACATTAAGGTGAAGAAATCTTCAAACACCATGCTTTCTCCTCTGGCAGAGTTATCCATGATGGAAAGAATTTCTAGAAATGAATATGCAACTGAAGCTTCACTTACCATCAGTTTACTTGGCGTGTGGGAATATCCAAACTTTTAAAAATGATTATGTATAATTTATTATTTTTATTCTATTCTTTTGCTCACAAATATTTGACTTAGCATACCTCGTGAGTTTGTTGTATACCAATATCACTGTGCAATATAAATAACTAAGGATGGGGCGAATCCTGATTTCCTCGAATCCGAATCCTAACTCAAATCCTCGACTGGAATTGCCGAATCTCGAACCCAAACCCGAATCTTTTAACAGATGATGTTCACATATCTAATGTAAGTGAGATGTATTCTGCTTGCACTAAAAGTCCCTTGACTTTATCACATGTAGTTTGGTACATTTCTGGTATAGCCTAAGTGTACATAAAGACAAACATTTTTTCTTGAGAAATTTCAGTTTTAGTACAGATTAGCGGTTAGGATTTTTTCTATAAATAAGCTAGAGGTCTGCGAGCCTAAGAATTTTACTTCCAGCAGAGCTCGAGCATTTGTGGTACAGTTACACTTTTGGGAAATTATTTTTATCTTAAACTTAGTATAATGTTTGAATAAAGTATTAAAATGAAGTGGGCTTATTAATTTTGGGTAACTATTTACAGTGTGTGTTTACATTTTGCACTGCTAGAAAAAAATATTTTTTTCCATTGAATCTTACCTGTTTCCATTGGTTCATTAGTAACTGATATCATCCAACTAACATAACCAAGTATATGTTTGTGTAAATGTAACACATCTTTGGAATAATTTCATCCTTGTCAATTTTTCTGGAGTCCTTACTGAGCTTCAACAAACTTAGCACCAAAAATCATGTTGATTGAAAAGTACATTCACATTGTTTCAACATTTCCACTTTTCAGCACAATAATTCTGAGAGATTGTCACAGAGTATTAAATTCTGTTCTTTAATCTATCATGCAGAACAATAATTTGTTCTGCACGTTCAGGAGTTAAATTAGCTCTACGATTGGAGTGTTTCCAGCAGAAGAGAAGCTTCTCTCGCTGGCAACCTGCTTGGCTGGAATGCTTTAGTAAAATTGCTTAACCTCAAAATTAGTGTCATAAATATCTGTAACTGGTCATTAAAGTTTAATCAATTGAAAGTAATAAAAATAAAAGCATTTTACTTCATTCAATTTACACTTGCAAAAAACAAACACACACACACAAACCTACATGGAAATTAAAGTCTTTTTCAATATCCTGAAGTCTGAAATATGTTTACTCATGTCATTAAATGTAGAGCTGTATTGATGAAGCCGATTTTGCCAATATTTAGTTGAATCGGCATTTCTGCTGACTTCCGATACAGTACGCTTGTTAATTTTCGGCAGATATTACTGAAAAACGAACGAGACTGCCATAACCTAAAAATCCACGAGTACCATTTTCACTTTTCGTAGTAATACTGCATTCTTTCACATCACATTATTTCTTAGCAAAATGTGCCAACCGTACATATCAAAGTTTAACATCCTTTTTTTTTTTTTCAACAATGTTCTTTAATTTAATATGTCATAAATAAATAATACATTACTATCACGGTAAATATACATCTCGGTTGTTACGGTAACTATAGTGCAAATATGGTAGCTATCATGCTTCTGTAGTAATTATGGTATTCTACAAAGAATATTGTTCTTATTATGGTAATTATCTTAAAATATATATTGGGTTAGTACTGTAGTTATGGTACATCAACCATATTTCTTCGTATGTTGTTGTTCATTTGTCTTTTCTTCATATTTACGTGCGCCATTATTTGAGACAGGAAGTTTCAGAAAAAATTTTAATGAACTTTATATCACACATTTAATGGCGTAAATGATGAGACCTCGGGCAATTTAAACGCTTTATACGGAAAAACCTACCATGCGGGACCTCGTAAGCGAGTTTTACTGTATTTTTTTTCCGTAAATAGTAAAAAACCGAATCCTTTGACGAATCCTATATCAGACCCGCCGAATCTTCGAATCCCTAGGATTCGGCGGATTCGGCGGATATTGGATTCGGTCGCCCCATCCCTATAAATAACCTATTATAAAAAATATGAATGATACGCAAAGTTTCAAACATGCAACAAGTATTCAAAGCTTTTTTTATTACCTTTTACTAAATAGTGGCAGAAAAGTTACGTGAACAATTCAAAACTCGGAATATTTGTGACATTAATAACTTGAAAACCAAATAATAATTGTAATTTTTATATCACATGTACCGGTAGTGGGAAAAAATAAATGTCAACAATTGTGGACTACAATACCACAAAACACGGACACTCCAAAGTGATGGCCATTATAAGATGTAAACACCATAGTTTCAATGGCGTACAAATCGATAGTCTCAATTTATCTAAGAGCATGCGATACAAAACTGACACAATAAAAAAAGAGAAAATAATTGTTTTGGATATCAGATGAAATGCTAAAATTATGTTTATAATTTTCTGAACTAAAATATAGTTTACTTGACTATCGTTAATAACAAAAAGACGTGAATAGTTTAAATATGTAAATAAGAGCTTATTTAATCACTAATTTGGAAACACAGCATTAAAAAAAGAAAACCTTTTTTCGTGAAATGGATCAGATTTCGCTCTGTTTTGCTGTTCACAAAAATTTCCAGGATCAATATGTAGAGGAGCAGGTTCTGGAAATAAGGCCATTAGGAAATGAAATGTTGGTTGGTTAGATTATATTAGATCTAGGTTAGCTGTGCAATTAAAAAAACATCATTTTTCTTTCAAAATTTAAATTTTCAAACAAAATTTGGCGTATAATTATTTTAGCTGACAATGTAACCCACCTTTCACTTTAGTATTATTTGTCTTAATTTCTCAGAAACCACTTTACTGCACATTCACTGTTTTTTTTTTTTTCTCTATGCATTTGTTACATAATGTGAAAAAAATATTTTTTTTAGGGGTTTTTAATTTTTATACTTTTTATTTTGATTCAATATTTGTATTCGAGAATAATTTGGTATTCATATTCATATTTCAATCGAACTAAAAAATTGATTTTTGCACAGGCCTACAATTTACACATTGCTGAAACGAGAAAGACTCATACAATTGCCAAGACACTGGTTAAACCTTGCATGAAGGTTGTTGTAAGTTTTATGTTAGCCCTTTAAACGAGCAAGTTTACACAATTTCAGAGTCTGTGAAAAATGAGATTATAAGAAAATTTAAAACTTGTAAACCTATTTATTTTATAGCTTTATGAGTATTTACAAGAACTAGTCTAAGCTCATGTAAGGGAAATCAAATTCTTTCTCTAAGGAATTTAATTTATTCAGTTTAACAATTATTTACTTCATTTACTACCTTAAGACGTGTATTAGGTACTTTTAAATTATAGACGGGCGCCAGTGGTAAAAATCTAAGTATGTTGTTACAGTAAAGTACAAGTTATGTTCAGTTTGAAGGCTATGTCATTTTAAAATACTATAAAAATACTATGATTTCCTCAAAATTAAGTTCAGCAATCAAGAACGAGGAAGTTCCACTGAAAGCGTGGTCCAGTTTAAAACAAAATAACAATACCTTTTGTAATGACATTCAATTTTACTTAAAAATCAACATTAGTAACCTAATTCCTTTGTAACTGTACGTACTGTATATTGACATTGATATTTTATATTAATTATAGCACAATATTTCCACAACATAAATTTACTTGAGTCAAATAAAATTAAAATAGCTAGACAAGATTGAAGAGGAAAATGATATGACTTATCTACAGTCGTATCCTCAAGGTTTATGTTAAAATAGTCATGCATAAAGGTATTGTGTAAGAAAATGGCAAGATTATATATATACATATATATACATCTACACACATTATATATATACATATATCTACACACACACACACACACACACACACACATATATATATATATATATATATATATATATAGAGAGAGAGAGAGAGAGAGAGAGAGAGAACAAGAATTCAATGAAAATTAGCAAACTTATTAAACTTAGTATGTGAAGTGGTAGTTAGGATACTACTATTTCCCAAAAAGCTAATTAACACTTTCACAAATATTCAGGTACATACCATGTATATCAATTTATGATGATTTATAACATTTTATCAACATTGCAATTTCTTCTGATGATATATCAGTACACGTTTCTTGATGAAGTCCTTCAAACGCCTCGATGGTAAATTCACAGGATAACAGCAATTGGTAGTAATCTTCTATTTGCTAGCAACAATGTCAACACTGGAACTTGTAGTCGTTCTGTAGAAAAATATCTACTATAAATGGTTGCGATCCTTCACTAATCACATTTATATTCCAATTATGTGATATCAGTGGCTCTTGATTTATTTATCCACTATTTAAATTAAATACAGTAGAGCACCCCTCAACCGGAATCATTGGGGGGAGGTCTATTCCGGTTATGGGAAAATTCCGGGTAAGGGGAGTTGCGGTAGGGCCGGCCTCCGGGCCGGTTGAATGACCTTCATTCAAGCAAGCTGGCAGGCACGTGTTTCTTATCTCTGTGGGTGGGTGAGCGAAGAGGATAATGAAGAGGGTTCGGGGGAGGTAGTACGACTACAGCTGCAGTGTTGTGTTACTTCTGTGTTGACGTGCTAGTGATTCACACTTCCTGGAGAGTGTATAGTCACTGCCACGCACAGTTTACATTTCACATACACAAGAATAACACTTCAAGTATCTCGTTTAAAAACACAGAGATAGAGAAATACAGGTAAATGTAGGTAGACTGTTTAACCATATATTAACGTATAAATATGTACATAATACATATTTGTACACTAAATTATTGTCTACAAACTGAAAGCATCACACTTTGGAAGTAAATGTTACTGGCTATCACGTGTGTCAGCGTGTGTAGTGGGAGTCGGTGTACATTCTCGGGCCGGCCGGAATTTTCCGTTTACTTGACATAGTGAAACAAAAAAACTACTTATAGCATAATCATCTTTATAATAATTCACGTCCGATGCGAAAACCAGCTGTGTATTTACGCAATGCGCGGGAAAGACTGGCTATAATTAGCTCTGACAGACGTGCGCACGCGCGCCTACAAGACATGTACAGTCAGGCAAAAGCAAAAAAACCTCGTTCCAGTGCGGAAATGTTTTGGAAATGTTTTGTAATGTTTTAATTTTTTTTGGAAAATTAGTTCTGGATATCGGGAGTTCCGTTTGTGGGAATTACGGTTGAGGGGTGCTCTACTGTAGTCTATTTTGAAATAGTTCATGTCGATGCAATATTAAGTGATTACATAGTTGAAATAAACTCAATTCCGTCAGTCACTCAAAAGTTATTTCACATAAAGAATTGTTCAGAACACTCTTCTGATATGAGTTCCATTACAATGTCCAGATGCACAATAAATGTATAAATAAATTTTCAATAGTAATTCTTATTTTAATAAGTATGATCTACAATATATTTGCTTCAATTTCCAGAAGACTTACAAACAACGTCTATTTTTGATGATGGTCGAACACATACAATTTTGTTTTATAAATAAAATGTTGTCATCTGATAAAACTAAAGATTCCAAATGAAATTAATGGCATAAAGTTATAAACATGAAATTATAGATAATATGTATAGTCGTGGAATATCACAAATTTCTGGATGAAAATAATCTATGAAAAAAGTTGCATGTCCTATCTTTAAAACTTATCTCTACAGCTTGTTGAAAGTACTAATGTGGGACTTGCTGTTCTTCTTGTGTTCGTGAGGTATTCATTCGTAATGCAAATAGAAACTTTTGATGCGTGCAGTACTTGAAACTTACACCAGTGACACCAAAATTTCAAAGCTATTGACACAAGTGTACAGAAAAATGATTTGGAATGGAGCAAGTGTGGATGTTTGTAGCTGTGGAGTAGCTGCAATGGTTGTAAAAGTGAAGGATGTCTATTATGAAGCAAGATGCAGGAAGTGCCACCAGCAGCAACCACTGTGGCATCCCTCAACATTCTCAGGCAAATAAAAAGATGTTGCAAGATATAAAATTCGTATTGGATAATTCATGTTAAGAGCCGCATGCTTCAAGCACGCCTTTCAACTCTTACCACCGAAGATCTGGGTATGCATCTTTTCCACCTGTTGCTGCACACAGAAGTACAGTGGCTATTAACAGGAAAACTTTAGCCAAGCTGTTAGTTCTTAAAGATGCACTGGTTGTTACATTTACAGAGAAGCCTTTTATCCAACAATCAACTGATGTCATTTGGCTGCTAAAATTGGCATACCTTTTTGACATGTTTAAACAACTAAAATAACCCACCTTTTCTCTTCAAGGGAAAGAAGGATCACACTAAAAGAAACTAAAAGTCTTGCAGAAAATACTAATTACATTTTTTAAAGCATGTTCCTCAGTTGCAAGAATTTTTCAAAACAAATAATATCAACCTTCAAACACAGGGTTCGTACGGTCCTTAGAAGTCCTTAAAAAGTCATTATTTTTGAATACTGTTTTTAAGGGCCCTTAAAAGTGCTTACTTTTTTACGTTTGTCGTGTTGACTTTAGAAGTTACTTTTTCCTTTGTTACGCATTGGATGTTACGTAACGGTAGTACGACTATGTTTTTATGGTACAAATATTGGGCCGAATAACTTAGTAAATGTCGTACGATGTACCAGAATACTTTTGTTAGTGCACAAAATATACCGGAATTATCGGTTTACCGGCTTATAGTGCTCATAACTACTGAACAGAGCGCGCTGTAGTAGCTGTGTTAGTGTTTTGGCGCGTAAATGCAGAAGTTTCATTGTTTTGACTTGGTGTGATTGTTTTTTCTTGTGAGAAAGGTTATCTGCTAGTGAATTTATCTTGACCGTGATGCCGGGGAAGTGTGTCTTTAACATACTTTGGCTCGAAAAAGAGCAGTACAAAAAGTGGCTTTCCCGTGACCCAGACAAGCACAAGGCAAGATGCCGATTGTGCTGTAAAGTTTTCGATATAGGGAATATGGGCGAATCGGCTTTGAAAGCACACATGGCAGGTGAGACACGTGTATTTTTATAGATTTTTCATGAAAATTTTTGTTGTCTTACATTTTTGTATGTCTACATAAGTTAAATTGTTTCATGTATAAATAATTAAAAACGAAAATATGAATTTGTGAATGGTATTGGAAGTTGTTGGATTTGTGTGCGGTGGGATTATTTTCACCCAATGCATAACGAAGTACATTAATAAGGTTAACATTTTATTTGAAAACAATGTAGTTGGTATTGAATGTTTTTTGTTGTATTAATATGTCTGTTATAAATGTAAAATAACTTATGTATTTTCGAAATTTTTTTTTATTAGGGTCGAAGCACTCTTCATTAGTTGAAGAGAAAACCAATACCGTTGCGATAAAAGAGTTTTTCAGTCCCATGAACTTACCTAATCAAACTTCTTCAACCTCAAATGCTGCAGGTGTATGCAAGCCAGCTACAGAAGCTAGTGGTAGTTTGAATTTGTTTACCACTGGGAAAGACGTTCTGGATGCAGAAATTTTGTGGACTTTAAAGTGTATTTGTAATAACTATTTGTACAAGTCTTGTGAGGATTCATCTCAACTTTTTGCTAGAATGTTTCCAGACAGTTTAGTCGCACGACAGTTCTCTTGCGGTGAAAAGAAAGTGGCATATTTGTGTCATTTTGGTTTGGCTCCCCATTTCCAGACACTTTTATTCAAATCTTTTCAGGACACTAGTCACTATGTCTTGCTGTTTGACGAAACACTGAATAAAAGCACCCAGCAAAAACAAATGGACATCCATATTAGATTCTGGCATACTGACAATTCAGTGAGAACACGTTATGTTACTTCAGCTTTCATTGGTCATGCCACAGCTGATGATTTACTGAAGGCGTTTTACAAATGTACAGAGAAGCTTGATTTATCAAAATTGATTCAGGTATCAATGGATGGACCATCAGTTAATTGGAAGTTTTTCAAACTGTTGCAGGAAAACATGAGAAAAGAGTTTAATTTTGAGTGCATTGATGTTGGTTCTTGTGGGCTTCACACTTTGAATAATTCATTCAAAAAGGGCGAATCTGCAACAGAGTGGGGTATTTCATCTGTTCTGACATCTCTTTACTCTTTGTTCAAAGATGCCCCAGCACGAAGGGATGACTTTGAAAAATTATCCACAACACATAAAATGCCAGTCAAATTTTGCAGCTGCCGCTGGTTGTAAAATGTTCCATCAGCTGAACGGGCATTAGAAGTTTGGAATGATGTAACAGAGTATGTGGGAAAAGTTTAAAAAGGTGTACTTTCAAAAGTGACATGCAAGTCCTTCGGTGTTGTCGCTGGAGCAACACAAGATAACCTGATGACTGTGAAGCTCAATTTTTTTCTCTCCGTGGCAAAAGTTCTAAAGCCATTTTTGGAAAAATACCAGAGTGACAAACCATTGTTACCCTTCTTCGCACAGGATGTTCTTCAACTTGTGAAAAAGTGTGTTCAACTGTACAAAGTCTTGAAACCTGCTCATTTTGATCGTATTTCTAGTGTTGAAAAATTGAGCAAGTTTGATTTTTCAAGCAAAAGTTTCCATGCTTCAGCAAGTGATGTTAGTGTAGGGTTTGTTGGAGATAAACTTCTGAAAGAGAAACTCTTTAAACAACAGGTAACTGAAAAGCAAGTAGTGGTTCTAAAGTATGAGTGCCAAAAGTTTGTTTTGACTATGTTGGAGAGTTTGATGGCTAAGTGTCCTGTAAATTATTCACTTGTGAGGAATGCAGCCTGTATTGATCCATCGCAAATGGCAAGAGATTCTGCTAGCTGTAGTCGTAAAATGAAGTGTGTTCTTACATATTTTGTACAAAAGAAAGCGATTGCAGCAGAGGATTGTGATGATATTTTAATACAGTTCAATGACTTCCTAGAGAATGTTGTTGGACCATCATCATCAGAGTTCCTGAACTATGATAGGAATGAAGGTCTTGACAGCTTCCTTAGTGGCTATTTTTTAAGAACAGCATATGGAAAGGTATGGAATGTCATTAAAATGTTGCTAATTCTCTCACATGGACAAGCATCAGTGGAAAGAGGTTTTTCCATCAACAAAGCCTTAGAAGTTGAAAATCTGAAGGAATCGTCTTATGTAGCCCGCCGCACTGTACATGACTACATCACTTACTGTGGTACCATACATGACATACCTATTACCAAAGAATTGAGGGCGTCTGCATCATCTGCCCGAATGAAATATATGCAGCATTTGGAGGAGGAACGTGCCAAGAAAATTGCTGCCAGTGCACAGGAGAAGAGAAAGGAAATGTTTGATGAAATTGAAGTTTTGAAAAAGAGGAGGGTTCTTTTGGAGAAGGAAATTGACACATCTGAAACATCAGTTAATAATCTTTCACAAAAAGCAGAAACTTCCAGAAATATTGAACTGTTTATCAAGTGCAATGCTGTTAGGAAAGAAATCTCTGTAAAGAAGCAGGAGCTGAGTGATCTCAAAACTAAAATTAGTGACTTGCAAAATCTGACTAAATAGACCTGGTTTCAAACTAATTTCATATAAAGTACTTGACTATTGATTCACACTAGTGCCGTCTTATCATGGAGCTACGAACACTTTGGTGAAAACTGTTAAATGTGTAAATGTTGTATTATAATTTTTTTACTATCAAGTCGATCAACATATAAGAAAGTTTGTGTTCGCAAAGTATTTTTAAATTGGTAAGTTCAAGGCGTTTGTTTAGGCCTATTTTAAACTGCATGACTATGTATAATTAGTACTTACACCACTTGATTTCTTTGTTATATTAATACATTTTTTGCCAACGTGCAGAATATTCTTGTTTTAAAACTTGTAGATCAATGCTAAAAGGTCCTTAAAAAAACTATAATCAAGTCCTTAGAAGTCCTTAAAAGTCCTTATTTTTTAATGACCTAAGAGAGTACGAACCATGAAACAATATTCCTCAAAATTGTTATTGTCCACTTGCAAGGTTTGGAAAGGAGCATATTTGATTATTGTCGCAACATCGACTGTAGTGACATCTACAGCTGGATGTTGAAGCCATTTTCCTGCGACCCAAAACATAAACCTACTGGAATGACAAATGAAATTTTTCAAAATTAACAATCAGCAAAGACCGCAGTTTAAAACAGAAATCCCATGAAGGAAGCCAATAAGAGTGCTGGATGCATGTGTAATCAGAAAACAATGCTGTTGGCAAGGCTGCAGTGAGAAGACTTGTGTGTTTTACTTTAACTGATCGCTGTGAGTCTTTCTGTATTCTCAATGTAGCTTACTTAAAAAACAGGTACATGAGCAAACTTTCTGGCTCAAGTGATTGGAGGGTGAAATTAACTAAATTTCCATAAACATAAAGGAATTAATGATAAATTCATCCAAACAGTTTCATTCATCACATGAAAAACAACTGAGCATTAATTCACACTTTAAGGGTAGCTGTGCCGCAAAATTATTTTAGTCCGACAAGGATACAGCTGAGAAAAGGTTGGAGGACTGCTGCTCTAGAATGCCACCACAGAGGGGCACTTGGACCCGACCTTGCCTGCGAGGAAACCTGGTTTCTTCCTAACCTGTTGTAGAATTAACATGAATTCAGGTTCATGTTTTAACATCTTTATATTAAATAATGGGCTGGACAAAATCAGTGGGTGCCCATTAAAGGGCTGTGCAGTTTAAGATGCATCCTTTTTTCGTAAATGTTATGGTAGCTTCTTTTGAAATTATTAGTAAGGAAAAAACATGTCTGAGAAACATATCAGTGATGCATTTTGAAATGCTTAAAAAATTTATAAATGCTATAGGACTAATAACTACTACAAATTACATTTATAAACGCTATTTTCCATAATCTCTAATCATGTTATGTGTGATTGATATACAGTATGTTTCTATAAGATTTGTATGTAAATATATTTATGTTATGTTGCAAAATTGGTTGATGAGACAGGAAAATAAATGTTTGTTTGGACAGAGAAATTGCCTAGAGTTAGAGTGTGGAAATTGTGGTACTTCTACATTTTGAGGCAGTAAATAAGTAAGATGTGAATTTTATTACTGTATTTTTTAATATTTTAATTTTTTTTTTTCCTTGCTATTTGTTCCAAGTAATCTATCATGATGATCAACCATTTATATCTTTGGTGTCGTAATGCTGAGACAAATGCAGTCAGAACTAAGCTGTCTTTGAATAATAATTCTTAATGTTATTAGGCTTGAACACACTCTCATTACTAGGAATAAGGTTTTATGGTGAATTACGATAAACTCAAAATAACACTAAAAGGTGTTACAGAAATACAAATTAATACATCCTACAGAAATGCTAGTTAAGTTTTGAAATAAAGCAGAATTTAAACACAACTTTGCTGAAATCACTGGTATTTATATCATGATGAGATAGAATAAGTCAGAGTTAAGGAGCTAGGTTTTTATCAAATGTGTTATGGGTGTCTCCACCTTTATCAGTTTCCTCAGAATTACGGCTTTACTTCTTTCTTTACTAACTCACCATACCTATGTTCTCTAGAAAATTTATTTTCTAGTTCAAGGCTCAGTTTTTCTTTGTGCATTCGTTTAAATATTTTAATGCAAATTAAATTTTTATAATAACTTTTTTGTCATTTTAAAAGTCAACCTTTTTGTTGTATGTATATGCAATGTGTTTTAACTAAATTTATGTATAGTCTAGCAAACCTTCACAACTTCCATTTGGGTTTATATTGTTCTGTGCGTGGTAGGGATATGTTGATTCTACTTTTTTCTCGGTTCTACACAATTTTCCATCACACCAAATCTACAGCATGCTCTGATAGATGTTGTGTTTATTTGTACAAAATATGGCTCTATTGATGCCCCACTTCAGCATAATTCCACCACAAAGAAGTCACCTAGCACCTAGGTTTTTCACATCCCACTAAATGGCATCCTGTGGTGCAGCAAAATCTAGTAATACATATTAACATCAGTTTCTTGCTGAGTCAATATTTAATTTAGAAACACCCATAAAAAGTAGCCTGAGAAAAATGTAAATATGTGTTCTCAAGAGATTAAGTAAAATATAAAAAATAAATACTAATAAGAACTAATATTGCCGTAGCAACACATAAAAGTAATTGCAAGTTATATACATATTAAAATGGGCAAGAGATGTAACCCCCAAGGTAACAAATGTCTGTTAAGTGGATACACACAAATTATTTGAGTTAAAAGTGAGTAGTGCTGCAAGAGCAGTAAAATACCTGTAGTTCATGAGTCGTAGACAACTATAAATTGTGGTAGATTATTTTTAAGTTATTTTATAAAGATACTAGAATGAACCGATGAACTTCGTACTACCTAACATTAATGTGACTGTAACTCTTCATAAGTGATTATCAATCCTTATCAACCTTCCAACTCTAATTCTTTGAGATGGAGAATTTTAGCCATATCTTGTATGGTTTAGGTTTTGTTTGGTTATTAAATGAAACTCGTTTGTAATTTAAATGAATTCAATGTATTTTATTTACATGAAAGGTAAATGCAGTTAACATTCAATGCAAAGCTTTCTGGTAAACTGCATTTTTCGTTTTGTTTTTCGGCGCATAAACAAAGATGATGGCTTTCTGACTAGCGAAAACGTGACATACAGTTGTCCGTGCACAAAACATGGAAACTTCAAATTCATTCCGCAAACTTCTAACGACTGGCCTTGTTATTTGTTGATGGTCATCGTGAAGGCCAGACGCACTGGGAATAGCAGCCGTTTAAAATTGAATGGCAAGTCCTTGGGAATCATCGGGATGCACGGAATCAAAACGGCCTTTCCTTTGTACTTTCCCGTGATAATCGTTGCCTCAATGACGACCTACGTCAGCTCGTCCTCTCCTTGGCATTGTAATGAACACTGTAAAACAATATGGAATTGTTTTCACAATCACTGAAATCTGTTGAACTTACCTTGAGAACTTTACAACTTATTATTAACCTCAAACTTATTCTTCGAGTTTTGCTAAACACATATGAATCAATTTGTGGTTATGTCTAAGCCTGCAAAGTCAATTTACTTTAATAGAATGGCTGATAAAAATGAATGTTCGCAAAATTTAATTAAATTAGCTTTAACCAAAGCTATTCTCAAAATCCATTTACTTTATTTTACGAAAAAAGATTTTAAAAAAATAGACTTCACATAACCGCATGGAATGAAAAACACATAGAAAAAACAGTTATGCATGGCGCAGCTGTCAAACAAATGGTCCGCCACGTACGCCATCTATTGAATGTAATCGGAATTGGAAATTCCCATACAAAATTACCAAGTTTTATTTTTTCATTATTTCGGCTGTTTCTTTGTATTTTTCCAAATGTTCTTTTTTCCTAAATTACCCCAGTATTGAGGCAAACAAAAAAAAATTATTCAAACCGGTCTGCCATTTTCAAGTTTTTGCGAGACTAATGCACTGCAATTAATTTTTATGTATAGAGACTAATGCCTGGCATGCATTGCAATTCCTCTTTAATTTTTTTTCCAAATTTTTAAAATTATTTATACATAAACAGTGTGTGTGTGTGTGTCTCTACCTCGCTCTATTTCTATACCTCTCTCTAACTCTATATCTCTCTATTTATCTCTATCTGTATATCTCTCTATATATCCCTCTCCCTTCCTCACCCTCCCTCTCTCCCTCCCTCTCTCCCTCCCTCTCTCCCTCCCTCTACCCCTTTCTCACTCTCTCCTTCCCTCTATCTTCCTCTGTCCTCCTCTGTCCCACCCTCCCCCTCACCATTGTTATTCAGACAATAGCAAAGAGGAAATACTATAAAATACAGGTAACTATCTGTACGACTCGCACGCCACCTTAAATTCTGCTTTAAGGGTTGGTGTTATCGTAATCTCACCTAGCCAGTGACCTTCCTCATGTTTCAAAGATAAAGTGTGCAAAATTTCATCGAGATCGGGTCAATGGTTAAGGAATGCATAGAAGACAAACATAGAAAAATTTAAAAGTAATTCAAAGTGGCAATTCCCATACAAAATTGCCTAATTCATTTTTTTATTTTTCGTCTGTTCTTTTTAGGTTTTTCCTAGTGTTTTTTTTCCCCTAAGCCATCCCTGTAATGAGGTGAACAAAACAAAAAAAATATTCAAATCGGTGGAGCCGTTTTCTAGTTTTAGCGAGACTAATTCACAGCAATTGATTTTTATAAATAGAGATTGAACCTTTGTTATTGTTATTTTCCCATGTGCTTTATTGGAAGTCTACTGTATTTTCATTGGGAGAAGTTTAGCTGTAAATATTTCTGTGGTACCAGGATTAGATTTAAGGTTCTGGATGTGATGGTTGTATTGCCGAGAACCAGGACCGACATCACTGGTACCTTGGTCACAAACTCTTAATTAATACAGTATCTGTAAAGTTATTTTGAATTAATAATGCCTTAATGTCATTATTATAAAGCATTGCATGTATAATATATTGTAATTTTAGTGTTATATAACAGAAAATTATATCATTTACCATTCGTATCCATGACAATTCACCTCAGCAGTTCACAGCAGACATCTGTAAAACAAGATCACAACTTTATTGTATGTTCTGCAAACTACTGTAATGCCAAGTTAAAGTTGCCAGTTTCCATTGCATCTATGTTAAAGAGTTTGCTGGCTGGCTCTTATTTCAAGGCTCTGTACGTGTGCTGTGCTTTTCTGTGTAGAGAAGCCGAGTGTATGGTGGTCTAGTGCTGTGATATTTTGATGGTGTACTTCTCACTTTTCATTGTCTGTTTGTTAAAATGGTGAGAGTTTACAGAGGGTCATTCATTCATTGTAACTTAGGTAGCAGTTGTTACCACATGAATTAAGAATATGTTCTGTGGAAAGTTCGAGACTCAAATGTACCCTAATACATAATAATTGTATTATTGCAAATAGGTAGTCAAGTAATAATCTAATTCAAATCAGCATTACTTTTTGTGTGTTCTTCATTGAAGCCATTCAGTGTCACAATTCCTGGTTTTTTAAAGTGAACTTTTTTTCTTTAAATGTGTGGTTTAGAAAATATTTATTAAAATCATCTCTTGTGATTTGCATCACCTAATGTGAGCAGTTTACGCTCCTTGGGAGACAGTGAAAGCACTTGAGATGTTTAGATATATGATGGCCAAATTAAGTTTAATTTTATGTGAATTGTGCTAATGATTCAGTATTTATAGTTAGGGTGGTTTTGCAGTAACAGCTGTACAATACCTGTGGGGGAGTCCATATAAATATTCTGTACTTAAGGTGGGGGTCACACACGCCGCTTTGGTTTTATTTTAATTTTCTTCTCATTGCTAAGAGTTATGGGCTATTTCTGTAAATATAACACTATAATTCTCTTGCATTTGTTGTTTCTCATAAATATTTTCAAGAGATACCGTGTTTTCTCGCATAATCGTCGCACATTTTATTCTAAAATCAAGTTTTAAAAGTAGGGGTGCAATGATTATGCGTAAAAAAAAAATTTTTTTAGATTAAATATTCATAAAAACAAAACACATTCATGGAAAGTACGTTTTATTTACAAAGTGAAGTATAAAAGAGCACGCCAAACAATTTAATTTAATAAGTCATGCAACAAAAACCGTTCTTCAACTTTAAATAGAAAAACAAAATCTGTGATCCAAATGCAAGCTGAATGAACACGTAACTACCGTAGTAAACACCACGAGTGAGCGGGATATCAAATTTAGTTAACTCGGTTCCGCATAGAGAGCGCGCGTTGCATGCAATCGGCAAGATATCGATATTCGACTACGTGTGCGCGCTCTATATGGGAAGCAACATAACCAAACAGTAGTTATTGCAACGAGCGCTGGCTACATTTTTGTAAGTGGTACATTGCGGCGACGGAGATGAAGAATGAAGGTTTAAACATTTAAAAAGTCTCTAAAAGAAAATTTACACATCAGACAGCTTCGTATTTCCGTTATTTAAATATGTACGCGGTAATTTCTGAATAAATATTATATTTGTACATTAAAATACATCAATTTATACGGAAAAGATACCTACACAAAGCGCTCGGCATCTAATATCGTGACCAAGAACATCATGCGACGTTTACGCGAGAGGTTTTTTTTTATCCGAATTTTGATGCCCTAAAATATAGGTGCGACGATTATGTGATAAAAGAGGGTATGTACTAAGTGTAATCTAATGTGTGTAAAATGTTTTGCCATTGAGTAAATGTTATCATTTGTGCAACTTTTTACACCCATATATAACTCTTAGTGAATATATGTTGAAAATATTTGTGACAGAACAACAAATGCAAGAGATGTCTGGAGTTAAATATACAAAAATTACCCTTAACTAATAGAAATGATGATAAATTGAAACAAAATATAACATGGTGTGTAAGACCACTTAACCACCACCTTAACTCCAGTTCAGTGGAGGAAAAATAACTTACATAAGACTGCTAGTTGTATATATTTTGCATCTTTAGTTTTTAATACTATATAATATTCTGTTCTAATTTACATTGTGGGTAATTTTATATAATTAAAATTAAATATTAGTTTGGGATGAAATAATTGCATGCAGAGTTCATTATGGGTGAAATGATGAACTTAGGCCTCCATTCATGTATGTGCAATAAAAATTGCATTTTGAAACAAAATAGTTATGAATTGAGGACTGTATGGTTTTATTTTTTTCTTAATTACAGTTGTTCCTATGTAAGAAATATTATCTGTAGCATATGGTTCTCACTGCCACTTATAGTAAAGTTTACTATAGTCATTTAACCTTTAGTTAATTTAAAGCTGTTAACTAAAATGGTAATTTTAATTAATTAATTTCCATTATGTTACTAAGGAAGATATGCATATATGTATAAAATATATGCTAAAATGCTTCAAAACTTATTTTTCTAATCATAACTCATTTACATGTCTTCGCAAATTGTGCCTTGGTGTTTTGTAATGTTAAGTTTAATTTTGAGATTTGCTTCATAGGATGTTTATTTATAAAGTAATCACCATACCTACATACATGCATACCGTGGTATGATTTCCTTGTAACACTATTGTCATACATATCAGTAAAAAAAATTACGTCCACTTGAATGAATGATGCACCTTTTTGTTAGTGAAGAAACAGTTGTTTTTGTTTCTTCTTGCACATTGTATTTTTGTCAGGTCAAGTTTATGATTAGAAATGTGCATACAGTTTAAATTAACCCAATGTTATTAATCCAACAAAATACAATTTTTTTTTTTTTTAAATAATAAATAAGTCTGTACAAAATTGTTTTGGTGTTTCTTCGAGTAGTTGTCAGAATATACATAAGAAACACATTTTAATTAGTCTAAAATAACATAGTTTAGAATACCATAAATTTGAATGCAATATGTTTTAAACACCTTAAAAAGTTTATTTTTTATTTATTTAAAATAGGTATACTTCAAAAAATATTTAATTGAAAATTTTCATTGATGTTATTTAAAATACAATATAAGCAATCATGCAGACATCACATTATTTACAGTACCTACCACACTAACAAGGCATATTAAATGTGTTAACTATTTACTTGTACTGTATTTACCTACAGAAGTATCGCCCCTGCATAAAAATAAAACATTTTCACCGTAAGGCTTGCCCTCGAATAAAGGTAGCATCTTCATCAGAGTTCCATGGATATAAGATAAGTATATTTGTTTCGTGTGTCAGCGTATTGGCACACATGTCCCTCGGTTCTTCTTTGTCTGTGTACTACAGGAGGGTGTGATCCGGCAGTCCTGCACCCACTTGTCTCCACCTTACTACCTTCCTTCCTTCCTTCCTGACCCAATATATATGACCCCTCCATTCCCCACACTGCCTAACAAAATGACAAAGGAGAATACTGCTATTTTTATACCCTTGTTTCCCTCCATTTATTGTATTTTATTTTGTACCCATCCCCTTGCCACATAGAGAGAAGAGGCGGCAAGCCGTCTTTGTCAGCTCCTTCTATAAAAACTAGCAAACACGTTACAGGCAATTTTGGGTGGAGCTGGAGAAATATAAAAGGTGCACTTATAAACACCAACGATGGCTGCAGTTATATCATGAAATGTTCAGTTAAAAGTGTGGGAAATCTCACATAGTAACAGTAAACTTTGTGCACAGTTGTGTCATAATAACCTGTCGTGATAGACACATTAATTTTGTAGGGTTCCTGTTCAAGGGACAACAATAAGAGGGATGGAGAACCGTTAACACTGCCACATGGCCTCACGTACACACACACATTCACACATTCAAACATTCACACGCACTTTCCCGCTCTCCTCTCTCTTTGGCTGGTTAATTAAAAAAAATTTATTCCTGTTCGCTCCGCAAATGCAGCGCAGCAGACACATCACTTGCCGGCACAGACAGAATGGGAGAAGACGTAGAATAACTACGCAGTTCATGGGTTCAGACTACTACTGAAATATATAATTTAACCAATTTTACTTACTCGTGGAGTTAAAATTTATTAAAAACCAATATAGGCTAGTTATTTACGCATATATTCCATCACACAATTTTTTTTTGTCAACCCAAAATGAAAAATTCACATAAGAATTGCACAGACATTTGATATTTTCATCTTAAAATATTTAATTCCATTCCACTTGATAGTAATGGATTAGTAAACATTCACTGTGTAGGTTATAGCTGAGATTCAAAATGGCCCTGAATACTGCTGTTGCAAGTTGTGCTTGTCCTGTATCAACAGCCAGTGACATTTACTGACCAGCACATTTTTGTCCCAACTTTACTGCTTCAGGTAGTTGATGCTTTAAAAAACAATGAATCATTCAGTTCTCCAATGCCAGGGCCCTATTTCATAAACATTACAAGTTACAAGTCACAAGTTCACAACTCACAAGTTCTGGGAAATGTGTTTTATAAAAAAAAGTCTTGTAACATGTAGAAGTTGGTTAGCTTGTATCAAATTTTCACAAGTCACCTGTTTTATTCACAAGTTGTTTACATGAAAAATGGAGAGTGCACGAGTAGCAAATGATTTGAAATCGGCAGTACTACAAACTATTTAACCAAATTTTAAACACTTAAAAACTTTCAAAACATAACCTAATCAAACATACTCAGGAAAGGATGTTTTTAACAAACCTAACCTAACCAACCTCTTTTTTATAAACCTAGTATACCTCCCACAAAACATAGGATGGTAATTGTGGATATTACTCATGCAGAATGACGGAACTGTTAGGCCTAAATGGAAGATTTGTTAATGAAATATATTTTTATATGTGGGAGGTACATCAGGTAAAAAAATAGTTTATTTATGATAGTTTAGCTTACGTTGGTCAATGCTCATTTAGGTTGGGTTAGTTTTGTTAAACAAATTCCCTACCCCAATTAAGTTAAGCTGAGTAGGATTTACAGTATATAAATTGTCGAAACTTTGTGGAAATAAATTTTAGTAAATTGTGGTTTGCCTTTTTATGTTAGCTGGGCCAGGTTAGTTTAATTAATGTATAAAAAGTTAATGCTTTTTTTCTTTTTTCGGATGCTGCAATAAATGACCAATTTCCCGCAGAAGTTCTTCGAATTTTTGTGAACTCATCCTAAAACGTTCATTGTATTCGTAGTATGTGACATAGTTCATATATTTATTCTCTCCTTGAAAGTCCTTTGCCTTCTAACCTCAACTTCTATTTCTTCATCTGAGTCAGTAAAAACAATGTCCATTGTTTGTACTAACAAAAGTACTAATTCAAAAGAGATTCACATTCAGCAGAAAGGTTTTTAACCTCAACTTTCAACTCGAAGTAAGATTTACAAAACTCAGAATGCTTGTGGAAACTTAGGGGTTTGCTACAAGTATTTACTTGTGAAATTTGGTTTATGAAATGTTATAAATTTTTAACTTGTAGAAAACACTTGTAAATTGTTAAAAACACTTGTAGTTTGTAGCTTGTAAATTGTACTTTTATAAAACAGAATTACAGGAATTTTCACAAGCTACAAGTGATTGACTTGTAAATTGTAGACTTGTATATTTTATGCAACAGGGACCTGGAATGTCTTTAAATTACATCAAAACATCTTTGGCATTATTTAGTGACTGTTTGTGACTGTTAATGCTTAGTAAAAACTCACTAAGCACTGGAGTTTTTTATAACATAAAGCTGATGTGTTTTGAAATTTTCACCTCAAAAGGTTTTGTCACATTTGGTCAAACAAGACGTACAATCTTCAAAAGCTGTAGAAAATATACCTTCAGATTTCATAATTGCTTAGATTTCATAATTGCTAGGGACACCAGAAAATTGTAAATAAAACCGACCAAAAGCAGTGTTAAACCATGGCAAAAGCAGTGCAAAAAGTTGTTGAATAATTTATGTTAGTTCTAAAATTTGGAACAAAATGTACATTTTTGTCTTTTCATTCCCTTAAAATTTGTATTCTTTACCAGATGAATTGAATCTTTAGAATAATTGTAATTCTGAAGGAAAGACTCTTGTTCTGACATGTT